>NC_056734.1:918728633-918736133 GCF_019279795.1 Protopterus annectens
CCTTTACCTTTCCTGTATGGAAGACATCCTTCCAGTGTGTGGGCCACAGTGTTACAGATAGCAGGTAGCAATACCTCTTACAACAGGACTTGTGGACACAGGCCAACCACATGTTTGTATAAGGTTCCAGATCTACAGACAGTGTGAGTATTGCTGTTATATATATTGAATATTGCTGGTTTTACAGGATTTGTGTGGACATGTTAGTTTTGCATGGAATGCAGTCTGTCTGTATAGCTCTCAACTGTGGGCCTATCCATGTGATGGCCAGAGGATTGGCTGTTATGTTTTGTCTGTTCACCACACAGGTCTTGTGTCTGACATATCAGTGGCATTATCGCCATTGATTGCTATTGGTACATGGCAGCATCCATTTGTGTTTCTGACTTCATATTCCTGAGTAAGGGTATGTTGCAACCAGTCCTGTAACACCAGCAACTTTCACAGTGTATAACAGCAATATTCCAGATATGGCCCTGTGTTCCAGCCTCTGCCCCCCACATATTTTTTAATTATTTTAGTTTTATTTTATTTTACATTTGTTGACCGGGATAGTCCAACTGGAGCCATGTGCATTTTCAGTGGAGGCCTGGGGAGATAAGCTCCAACTTATCAGATACAATAATACAAGTAAAACAAGAGTACATAAGTGGTATTACCAAAGAATACATAGGCAGACATGAGATACACCTATTTATAGTCAGGAGAAAATTAACAAAAAATAGTTAGTTGGGTTATTCACATTCATGTTGAGGGTTACCCAGGCTTGTTGCAGTGGCAAAGCCAGTTAAATGCCATTTGTTGGTTGAGTTTAGTTTTAAATTGTCCTAGGGAGGAGAGCAAAGTAAAATCACCTGGACATAAGTTCCAGGCTCTGCCTGCAGTGTTAGCAAAGAGGGCATCTCCAGTGGTGTTGTTGATTTTGATTGTCTGAATTAGAAGTTTGTTTGAGGATCGAAGCAGTCTTGGATTGTTGTGGGGGGGTGATAATATTTTGAAGGGCTGGTGTGTTATCTGGGTTATAGAGGATTTTGTTAGCCATGATCAGCAGGTTATATTGGATGAGACTGGGAAGTTCTAGCCACCAAAACTGTTATAAGTTGATGAAGGGGTGTGTTTTAAAAGGCATTCCAGTGGCAAACCTGGCAATATTATCGTAACAGGTTGACAGTCTATTTAGCACAGATTTGTTTAGATTGGAGAGAAGGGGGAGGGGTATAAAAGTATTGAGAGTAGATGAGAGTGAGCTATAGCCATCTTAGCTGGAGGGGTTAGGAAGGCTTTTATTCTATACAGTGACCCAAGTTTTTTATTGATGTTCTTGATTGTTTGATTTACATGTAGGTCAAACTTTAGGTTATTGTCAATAATGACACCTAGTAATTTTGTAGAGGAGTCAGGGAAATTATTGACCTATCTTTTGCATTTATGGTAAAGGTGAAGGTGGCAGACCTATGAGTTGGAGAGAATAACATCATTTTAGTTTTTTTGGGATTTAGTAACAATCTACATTCAGACAGCCAATTTTCTATGGTATTAAAGGTGGACTGGGTAGCGACCCTCAGGTCTGTGGGAGAAGGAGCTGAGCAAATCAGGGTGGAGTCATCAGCGTATTGGATACAGCTGATGTTTGGTATGACTGTATACAAGTCATTAATAAAGATGGAAAACAGTAGGGGCCCTAATATGGAGCTTTGTGGTACTCCAAGGATGTTTGGTAATAGATTAGAGAGCTTGTTCTGCCATAGGACAGCCTGTTGTCTCCCATTAAGGTAGGATGTAAACCAAAGAAGGGCTTTAGTATCAAGGTGGAAAGTTTGCAAGGTGTGAACCAGAAGTTGGTGATCAACCATGTCAAATGCCTTGGAAAGAATCAAGAATAGGGCAGAGGATATGTGATTATTGTTACAGTTATTGTTTATGGTATTGGTAAAAGTCATTAACACTGAAGTTGTGCTATGGTGTGGACAAAAAACATGCTGGGTATCCGCCATGAGGTGATTTTGGATTAGGTGGTGCTTAAATTGTTTTTGTATACATTTTTCCATAATCTTTGCAAGTGGAGAAAGTATAGCTATAGGTCTATAATTGGAGAATTCCATAGAGGAACCTCCTTTATGTAGTGGGATTATGTAGGATGTTTTCCAGATGGTGGGAATGTTAGCTTCTGCTATGGTACGATTGATTAGTATCAATATTGGATAGGCAATGGCGTCAGCTGATTTTTGAAGGTACTCAGTGGGGAGTTGGTCAGCGGAGAGTGTGGCAGATTTAAATTTTTTGATCAAGTTACGGATAAGTGATGTGGACACTGGTTGGAAGGAGAATGAGAGTCAGTTTTTAGAGGTAGATGTATCAAGGGCAGGGGAGCTAAAAGGTAATTGTCTAGCTAGGGCTTGAATTGTTTCAGTAAAGAAATGGTTAAAACTGTCAGAGACCTCCTCTGGGGATTTATCAATGGTGGCAGCAGGGTTAGGTGTAGATGTTTTACCAGGGCAGAGTAGATTGTTCAGCCCTGCCCAGAACTTCTGAGGATTGTCCTTGTTGGTTGTCTGTAAATTACAGTAGCATTGTTTATTGTCCTGTACAATACATTTTTGTTTCATTCCTCGCAAACTTATATTGAACATGATCATGGGGGTCTTTTTTGGAACACCTTTGAGCCCATAGTTTGTTTTTGCTGGTAATTTTTAGTCTTGTCTCTTTAGATAGCCATGGTGCAGTTTTTGCTTTTGTATGTTTTGAGTGGGTAGGTGCATGTAGATCAAGAATTCCAAAAAAATTGTTGTTAAAATAGGCAACTGCCTCCTCAAAGGGTAGGTGTTTTAGCATGGACCAATTACAAGAGCTAAGTTCCAGATGGAATTTGTCGGTGTCAAAGTTTCTTTAGCTCCTGACTTTTCTTTGTCGGGGTTGTTGTGGGGTAATGGCTTTATCCTTAACTATGTAAGTGAGAAGATGGTCACTTAGGTCATCGGGGAGGTTACCAGCAGTGTATAGTTGGGGGTTACTATTTACGAGTACCCAGTCGAGTATGCTATCTTTTTGGGTGGGTTTACCTAGCCTGGTAGGGGTGGTAATAGTTTGTGTAAATGCATGCAAGTTGATATGGGTAGAAGAGGATTCTTTGGAACAAGAGCCCCAGTCGATGTTAAAGTCTTCTAGTATTAGTATTTCTTGGGGGTAGTGACAAGATAGCCAGTGAAGGGTGTTTTCAAGTGTGGCTACATTATTACCTGGGGGAATATACATACAGATGATGTTGATGCTTTTACGTTTGTTAAGTTGCAATCTAGTGGTTATTGATCTGAGGTGGTTGAATAACATCTATGGTCACATTCAACTCAGATTTATAGAGTACAGCCACCCGTCCCCCTTTCCTGGAAGCATGATCCAGCCTGTGTATATTATACCTGGGTGGTAGCACTTCATTGTCAGTAGTGTTAGGTTTTAACCAGGTCTCATATAGACAAAGAACATCAGGGGAGTAGACAGCCAGGAGGGCATGCAGTTTGTGTACCTTATTATTAATGCACCTAATATTAAGATGACAGACAAGGAGAGAGTTAGTTGGTCTACTGGTTATAGTTTTGTGCCTTGGGTTACAAGTCGAGAGGGTAGTTGTATCGGTGGTGGATGGGCCTGGATTGGGGTGAATGTCACCACTGAGTATAAGACTAGACCTATACTCAGTGATAAGCCTCAGGAGTTTGTTTAAAAGTTTGTAGTAGTGTCTGGATCTAGAGCTAATGTGTCAGGGGATGGTATGCTGTAAGATGGAAAGTGATGTTGAGATGTACCCAATGTTAATGGTATGGTTAAAAGTGGGATATTCTAAAGCTGAGGTGATGATATGTCCAGCAGAGAACTGATGCCCATTAAGCTGTCGGTTTTCATACAAAGTGAGTATATAAGTGGCTAGCTGAATGGGTAGTAAAGAGTAGTATAACATAATGAGGGAGGAGTCAAGTGGTTGGAATCAGTTTGATGACACACCAGATATAAAGTCAGATGATCAGAATGGAGGTAGTAGAGTGGATGGAGGAATGATTGTGTTATTTGAAAGCTGATAGGGTGGTAATGCAGGGTGGAAGGATTATGACGGTGAAGGTGATTGGGTGTTGTAATAGGGGTGTGGTAAAATACCTGTAAGTAAAGAGGTACTGGGGGCGGGTGGAAATTGGGGGCAGGGAGGGGTGCGAAATGAGCCCAAGCACAGCAAGGGCAAGTGGAGCAGGGCTAACACTGACTTCAAGTGTATCTGTAAGCTATATTATGTAAAGTAGTGTTAAATAAGCTATATTATGTAAAGCAGTGTTAAATAGATGCTTGTATGTAAATTAGAATTTAAACTGAATATTTGAGTTTTTAACTGAGTGTTTGTCAGTTTTGATATAATCTGTACTTAGTACTAAGGTAAGGGCAGTGTTTAGAATGTGTTTTGTGCTCTAGCAGGGTATTTCTGTGCTACAGGATAGGGATGCAGAATACAATTTCAGGGCTAGTTGAGGGAGAGCAGTGTGAAAGTAGAATGTTCAGAGTTAGGTTCAGTACGTAGTTCTATTACAGGAAGCTAGGGGTAGCTAGATTTATTTAAGAAAATATAAAGGGAGCCAGATTACTTTGAGGGATGGATTAGAGGTGCCTTTAGACCCAGGTCAGCTGAAAATAGTATGTAGTATTATAATACAGTATAGGTCTTAACCTCAGTCAAAGGTGGGTTGGATTCCAGATAGATGTTTTGTGGGCACAGTGTTCAGGATAGATTCTTTCAGGTAGGAGATTCTTTTGAAAGTGATTTAGAGGGGGTCTACCTAGAAATAAAACATACATAAGGGGTGAGGACCTTTCAGGCATTTACAACTAGCCACCAGAGAAGCAGGCATTTCAACATTCACATCAACCAGAAAGAATACGGTAGACAGCAGCTCCATGAAACTACAACAGAGTATCAGTTTCATTTTACAGTACGAGACTGTATCCAGACTGAAACAAAGTTAGACCTTGTTATTTGTTCTAAAAATGACTTTACAACCAGGATTACATTGTTAGGATACAGTAAGTACTTTGTAATTAAAACAGGTTGCAATTTCACATGCAGCAGCTTACATAAAACATGAAACATTTCAAACGTGAGCTAAGTAGATAAACCCTTTCTACTGAATGTTTTAAAGAAACGGGCTAACAAGCTGGCCCTAAACTGCTTCTTTTCCCTCTAGATGATCTTTTGCTGTTTCATAACACAACAGTGAGATTAGATCAGTCCAAAAGCAGATATACTCGCAAAAGTTCTAAAAACAACCTTCTTTACATTTAGCAGATACCAGGCTTTGTCCACATGTCATGCAGTAAGAGGTTGTTAGGTAATGGCCTATCATTAGTTACTATCATTCCAGTGATGTGGACTCGCACACAATTTGTGGGGTATAGTATATGAGGGCAAAAGCTGGATGAAATGTGTGTGAACTTGTACAGTCCAGAGGTCAGTGTATGGAAAACACTGTTATATGCCCTTGTAAGACACTTTATGGGGGAGGGGTATTAAATAGACACACACAGCAAAAATCTCTCTCCAACTAATAAAACAGCCAGTGTACAAATTCTGTAGTATCCAGCAAAAGAAGAAACACCAGCTGTACCACAGCAAAGTAGTTTATTAAGATAGTAAGTGCTTTCAGGGATCCAACCCTTTCATCAGACAACAAGTGACTATACCTTACACAATTTATAGTGGAATCAATTAAGGACAATTAACTTTCCTTAAGGAAACAGTAACATTATTCTGTTAAGTATATTAACTATAGTAAAAAAACATAAAATCATCACAATGTTGTGTATAAAAAATGTGCAACACACTGCATATAAAATTATTAAAAGCAATCAACATATAAAGATGTTGTGGTCACACAAAAGAACCTAAGAACATACAAATCTATTAAGATCAACCATGATATGTGCAATAGAACTACTTCATATACCTATGTTTATATATATATATATATATATATATATATATATATATATATATATATATATGAAACATCAAATAACTGCTAAGCCATACTCATAGGAGTATAGTCATATTGTGTGCAATACCTTAAACATAAGTATAAATATATATTAAAAAGCACTTATCAAGTAAGCATAGAAAAACAGCTGATAGTTTATTTAATGTTTTAATGGCCGAGCTTTTAAAAAGGTTTTAAGGACACCTTGTTATTCAGTCTGGGGGGTTTATCAGCACTTAATAACATTATCCATTTCTGTTCCCCAGCCTCGGTGTCATTCACCAAATCCCTCCCTCTTCTATTATCAAATAGAATTTCTAAAACTAGAAATTTAAATGTATGATTAGACCCTTCATTTTTTTATTATGCATGGCTAGGGCACTACTCTCTTTACTATTTCTAATGCGTCTGTAGTGTTCCAGTATCCTATCCTTAAACCGCCTGTTAGTTTTACCAATGTAGAAAGAAAAACATATGGCACAATATGCAAAATAAACAACATTAGATATTTTACAATCAGCATAATAGGCACTGTTAAAACTAAAGCCCATGTGTGGATGTGTAAAACTCCTGCCGATGTGAACATGTGTACAGGCTGTGCAACTTCTGCATGCATATGTGCTGCTTACTATCTTAATAAACTACTTTGCTGTGGTACAGCTGGTGTTTCTTCTTTTGCTGGATACTACAGAATTTGTACACTGGCTGTTTTATTAGTTGAAGAGAGATTTTTGCTGTGTATGTCTATTTTTATTTAATCTCCAACTTCACATGGCTGATGAAAGCATGGAAACTTTACAATTGGAATTGCCTTTTAATCCTAACAAGAGTGGCAGCAAGGAGCTTAACAAATGTTCCTTTGAACGCTTTAATGGTCTACTGACTGTTACTGATAATCTACTGCCGAATGTGGGTTTGAATGTGGGTTTGCAGACATCTGATACTGCTCTAAGTAATAATTTGGAACTCTATGCTGGCTTTCTTACTAAATGTAAAGACCTTGAAAATAAACTGTACAAGTTTAAGCACCTTCAATGGCAATGGCTTCATTTTGAGGCTTCACTTAAACATAATCTTGTACCGAGAGGTCTTAGAGTTTTAACAATGCCTACGTATGGACAGATTAAAACATTAAATAAGCTATCAGTTGTTATTCTAGGCTTACTTGATAAGTGCTTTTTATATATATTTATACTTATTTTTAAGGTATTGCACACACTATGACAATACTCCTATGAGTATGGCTTAGAGGTTATTTGATGTTTTATATATATATATATATATATATATATATATATATATATATATATATATATATGATTCTAGGTCATAAGATTGACAGCCACTTTCACCGACAACAGAAACATCGACACCACATTATCGACAAACCATAAACACGACACCTCACATGCCCGACAAACAAGTAACCGACGGTCCACAAACACGAAACCCCATACACTGCACACACCACAATAACAACAATCAACTAACA
>NC_056734.1:918738633-918761133 GCF_019279795.1 Protopterus annectens
TACATCTACATATATAAATACATTTTCCCTACTGTTGAATGACTGTGCTGCATGGTATGTTTTTGAAAGCATCACATTTATGTATAGCTCAATCATAGTATATCACTGTTGCTATAGTGTGCAGGGTCCTGGGTTCGAGACTTCCAAGGGCTGACTGTTTTGTTGCTGGGAAACACAAAGGCTCTTGGATACAGAGGGACTAAGGCATTTTAAGCAATTGTAAGTGGGTTTGCTCAATGGTAAGCAATGCTAACTTTTAGTTAAATATGCTTACAGCAGTTAGCATGACAGTGCTTAATCTGTGTGGGCATTACTTAGTATTGTGCAAACAGGCTTTCTCTTGCTTACTACTGCTTAAAAGTGCTTACTCCTGCTTAGCCCTGTGCTAATTTCTTTAAAAGAAAAGAAAAGGGGGTGATAGGAAAGTGGTGAACATGGGGCATGCAGAGGGAAAGACAATAGGGAAAGTAGCTAGGGATTTGCAGGACGGGTGTAGGGAAGGTCCATAGCTGTCCATTTCTTCTACAGCAATATCTGTGCATATAAACTGTATTTGGAGGTAGATTTAGACACTCAAACCCCTGAGGGAGTGGTGAGGACAAGAATAGTATGTTGTAAAGCCAATTACACCAGATTACATGTTTCCAGTGGACATGTGCGAAAGGAGAGCTATGTATGGGGCGAGATTTTTTTTTTTGGGAACAGATTGCCCTTTTTTTTAAGATGTGAGTAGGATGCTGGGAAAGGATAGTAGGTATATTTGTGGAGGTAGGTTGGGTAGGAAGGCAGACAAGACAGACAAGACAGCATACAGGGGTGGTATATGACACATGTGGGGGGTAAACCCCTTGGATGGGGAGGGGTGTTTGAAAATCAGAAGCCCATGAGCCCCCAAATGGAAACAGTGGGACTGAGGTCCCCACCCATGGGCAGTCACCACTGCACCTTCACAGCCCCGAAGGTGGCTGTGCTGGGGGCTGGGTAAGAGGGGCAGGCTGACCCTCTGAATGCATCATGTGGCCCTCACACTGGCATAGCAGATCTCCAAACTCCCTGTGGAGGTTGCTATGCACCAAGCCTTAGACCTAACTACTGTTGACAGTTTTCTGTCAGCGCCCACTCCCGGTGATGAGCCCCATCCTCTGAGGTGGTTCCACCTGAAGGCGGTGCAGGACCTGCAGATGAGGAGGTCCCAGGGTGGGTTCCAGAGGTGCTGCAGCCCGGTGCCACAGCCAGATGCAGTGGGAGAGATAGGTTTGCTGGGACTGGCATTCCCAAATGTGCTGTGGTGTTGCAGTTTTAAAACATATGTGGGTTAGTAATAGTCAACTCAATCCAGGATTAGTTATAACAGCATGCATAGATATTACCATTAACCCAAAACACCAGATTTGGAACAGTTGCATAGCAAACAGAACACATGCATATATGGAACCACAGTGGCCATTACAACAGCATGCGAGTTACATTGATAGCAACAGGCCACCAATGATAGTATTTCAACATGGAACATTAATACAAACACATTTCAATATTTATTGAACAATAGGACATATGTCCCAACAATAGGTTTGGTGCAAACATACTCACTGATTTGTATATTTAGATTATTGTTGCAGATATGGTGTGGGGGGGTGAGATGTCAATTAACAACTTATATATCCTTGTAGTTCTAACAACTTTAATGATCATTGCTCTAATCATTAAGGTGCAGGTATTATTACACTACCCTATGGCCTTGGTTTGGCCAGTGGTATGTTTGTAAACAAGGGTATACTTCAACTGTCTTATAGCTAAATTCTACATTTCTTACCTGGCATACATGTGAAAGGAATGTTTGTTAACACTATCTGACTATTTCTACACATATTCACAGATTCTGAGTTAATATTATACACATACCTCTCAATCTCTTATTGCACACACTCTGGTCAAAGCTTGACAAAATGGGTGTGGAAATGAGACATATTTTGAATATTGCCCTCGTAAACTTGGAGGGCTGATAGAGTAACATGATTTGTTTTCATATACATTTTCTGAAGGTTTTGAGGTCTGAAAATCAAATGTATGTCATTATTTGCTGACTACTAATCTGAAATCATCCCACTGCTTTGCCATGGGGACAGGGGAACAGGCAGAAAATATAAGCCAATTATATGGACATTCTGAAAGGATGTGTACAGTTGAGAGGTATGATTATGCATACAGCTTAGTAACACTCCCATGGCTGTGTCTGAAAGAAATACCACAGATTAAGTGTCAGCAGAGTGCATTGTTTGAATATTGCTGTCTATCTCATCAGTGTTTTCTGTGTAAGTCTCTCATGGTTGTACAGTCTGATCTTGTAATTACAACAGTCTCATGCAGCCATTCCTAGACATATTTTTATGTAGCACAGTGTCAGAAACAGTGGTTGACACAATAGTACTATTCTGATATTAGATGTTCTGAATGCTACATGTTAGCCATACAATACCACAGTAAACATTACCAATCCAGGATTCAATCTTCATTGGCAGGCACAATTTTCTTATCTGACAGACCTGTGGAGGGAATGTTTGTTAACACTACCTGAATTTTTCCATACATATTCCCAGATTCTGAGTTAATATTATGCATATACCTCTCAATCTGTTAATGCACACACTATGGTCATAGCTTGATAACATGGGGGGGGGGGTGGTAGAAATGGGACATATTTTGAGTATTGCTCTCATAAACTTTTGGTGAGTTGCTAGAGTAACAGGTTTCTTTTCATATACATTTTCTGAAGGTTTTGAGGTTTGAAAATCAGATGTATGTTATTATTTGCTGCCTAAAATTCTGAGATACTCCCACTGATTTACCAGGGGGACAGGGTAACAGGCACAAAATATGAGCCAATTATCTGGACATTCGGAACAAATCTGGACAGTTGAGAGGTATGATTATGCATATAGCTTACTACCACTCCCATAATTCAAACCATGGCTGTGTCTGGAAAAATACAACAATTTAAGTCACAGTAGAGTGTGGTATTTGGATATTCCTGCCCTTTGCTGTGATTGGATGGTTTTGAATATGCTGAGCTAAGCTAAGCTACGGGCAAGCCTGCTTAGCTAAGGTTGGCATTTCTTAACGGGGCAGGTTCAGCACTGCTTACCAATGGGCAAATCCACTTAGCTGGGCTACTCATTGCTTAGCATTGCTTATTTTTCATTTTATAGACTATCTGCTGTATGGCATTGATTCATCACTCATTACATATTATAAATTTGTTTACTGTCCCTGACATCCCCCATTGTGCTTTCATTACATTTATTCATTTGTGACTATACTGTATTGAACACTTGTGTTTATATAGGGATTTCACAGTTTTATTACACCTCACATCTGGACCCAATGCAGTACTCTGATTAACAAATATATGTTATTTAGTAGGTAATACAAAGCAGATTGTTTATGCACTGCTGTCACATTTAAAATGTGAATTGGTTACAGTGGGGAAACCAGGAATGGCTGCTCGCAAAGCATACACTCACCACTACACTATTGCAATATTGCTTATGTTGGATGTCTCTTGCTATTTAACTTCTTGTGCTGTTTAAACTGGACTAGCTAAGCAATGGGTACACCCGTACAGCTACGCTTAAACTTTATTGCATTTATAAAAAAAAAAGGTTTTGCTGTGTTATTTTATCTCTACCCTTCAGAATATCCCTGCTAATGCTAAACCATGTACTTTTATCAGCTTTCTGCCTCATGGTGGGCATACCTCTCAACCTCTTGGAGCAAAATCTCTGGACAAACCCTTAAATGATGGGGGGACAAATAGGTACAGATTTTAAATATTGCTTTTACAAACGTTTAGACAGTTGATGATAGATATTGCATTAGCAAGGGTTTTCTGAAGGATGTGGGGTCTTTTAAACTCAAATGTTTGTCATTATTTAATGACGTCAATCCTCAGCTATTTTCCAGAAAGTTACAGATTTTAGGAGGAACACTCCAAAATATGAGACAAGACTGTGGACATTCTTCAAAAATGTGTACTGCCGAGAGGTATCCTGACATGTTGGGGGTGTTATGAGCATTCTTGCTCATTTTTATTGCTGAAAGACAATTCTGGAGTGCAGGGGCATGTGTATTGTGAGAGCTCTGCTCTCAGACACACCTCCTGCACTCATACATGGCTCCGTGTATGTTTAACAGCACAGGCAGCGTTCATGAATATGCAAGGTGCAGTGCTGTGCTGTACAGGAGCAGTCCCTGCCATGCAGGAATAACTTATTCCTGCATGGCTGCTTATTGAATCCCAGGGAATGTGTAAATCTATTTATGAATGCCAAATTGTACGGTATCATGTTGGCAGCAATAGCACCACATAGGGTAGCAGTTAAAGAATTCGACCCATTAACTATAATCCTCCAAGTCCAAAATCATGTAAAGTTACTTTTCCCACAAAAAACTTAACTAATACAGAAAAAGGAAGGGACTTGATAACACTCACAATGTTAAGGCAATAGTACAAAAGAAAAAGAGGAGTAATGGAAAAGTCACAAATAAAACATGAACACATGAAGAGAAAGAGATGTCATAAATAGCCATCAAGATTACCAGAAGTAAGTGACAAGGACTGCAGAGATAGTCATAATATACACCTAAAGATGATTAAAAGCTTTTTGATAAATAATACAGAAGAAATTAAAGATAGGTTTAACCCAGAATCAAACATTGATTTTTCCTGATAAATGTTAACCGAGAGATACATTTACCCCAGGATTCTTGAAGAAACATGATGTTTATGTTTGTGCCACTGAGCAGTACTGCTAATCTCATATGCATGCTGCTCATCATGTTTACATGAACAGAAGCACATTTCATGGCATGCAACAATGCTGGTGGCCATGAAAACATGCTGGGCAGTACAAGCACAAACAAGCAGGCTTGCCTATAGGCAGACCTGTTAAGCATGTTTATGCGGACAGCATGAACAGCAGCATATAGCAAATAATGCAAGCTGTATCAGGCAGGGAAAGTGTACTGAGTGCAATGTGCACATATATAAAACTTATGAATTCAGAAATAAGTTAGAGGGGAGGGTACACAGCAAAATAAAACACAATAGATTGGTTACCAGGCAGGAAAGTATACTGAGGACAATGTGGATAGAAGTCAAAGAGATGTATACATACAAAAATATGTAAGAGGTGAGCACAAATACTCTAATTGTAGTAAGATAATTGATTTAAAGGTACTTGTGTCACAAATATATATTCATAGTAATAAAATTGTGCAATTATGTATATCATAATAATTAGTTGTCACACTTCCAAGCAGATATGAGTAAATAAAGGCAGACATGACATTACAGGGCGTGACAGTTACACAAATTAACTTTGCAATAGAGGGGATTACATGAGATTTGAATGTCATTAACATGCTGAGTTGAGATGACAGTTAGCAGGGCAGGACATACATTATAGGATAATTTCATGGTGTGCATTTCATCAGTGTAACATGTCGATACATACAAATGACTCACAATCTGCTTTTGCAAGAATCTAACCCATCCCATCAATGCTACCACTGAACTGTGTATTAACTAAGTACGGCACAGAAATGGATATAACACATATAGGGGTAGGATTACTCTTGAAGAAAATTATACACTGTAATATTCTAATGGTTATGCACCCCATAGGTAGGTGTGTGTGGTGTTACAAATGTGGGAGCAGAGTGTGATGTACAAAATATGCTTGCATAAGGTACATCTGCCTGACACAGTTATTGTGCAGACAGAGAAGAATAGATGCAAACACTACACTATAATGTGTATTCCACAGAGCTGTTTGTTGTTGACATCTGCCACAGAATGTAGCAATGAATATTGTCACAAACAACTGAAGTTAATGTGTGAATTAAAAAGGGATCCCTAGTAATGAATATCATATCAGCATGACAGACTGATGGCAATTAATTGAGTATGCTCATGTGCACACGTTGTGATCAGTCCTATATCAATGACCCTTGGTCAAGGAAGGTTTCTATGTATTTTTGAACATATATCACCCAAGAAATGGCGCACATTAGTGTACAACACAGTACTCAATGCATATGTCACAGTAGCACTCTCATGATGACATTGACAGAATAAATGTCTACCGCAGTTATGCTAATGAATGATGCACCAGTGGGCCACACTAAAATCCAAATGCTTTGTTGTTTCTTAGCACTCTGGACATTAAGCGCTTTCATCCACATCAAATGTGGACTTTCTCAGAATGCCCAGTGCATTAAACACACAACCTTAAATACCATAATATTTGGCACCAAAACTATATTAATTGTCAGTTAAATAACTATTAATAAAAAACAGGATTTATTCAACATAAGTTAATAAAACTCATTTTGAATTGTTTTCTAAATGTATGAAATATATCCCTAAGCCTAAATTTAGAGTAGTAGATTGTATTTCTGAAATTAAATTATTTCTTAGGAAAGTAAATTTAGCTTTAATATTTCAGGATAGAACAAAAGCTACTGAGAAAGTAGAACTGAAGAAAAAGAGTGCATATATCACCCCTGCCCATCCTAACGTGGCTTTGTATGAAAAAGTCATTACCAAGTAAATATATAAATTGAATAGTGAAATAAAATTTAAGAAATTAGGAAATAATCTAACAGATGAGGAAGATAGGATGTTAGAGAACTATAGAAGGGATCATAGTATAAGAATTATGAAGCCCGACAAGGGAGGGGGTAGTATTATATGACAAAATGGATTATATATCCAAGATGTATAAATTATTACTCAAATCAGGCAATTATGACAGTGTCTCTATAAACGAGATTAATATTGGATACAGAAGGGTTGATATGTAATTGGACGAATTTCTTCTAGATAATCGTATACCTAATGAATTATATAATTTTATGAAAGTGGAACATCCTTTGATGGCAACAAATTTAGGGATACCAAAAGTCCACAAAAGTGTATTAGATCCCCCCTTTCATCTAACTGTATCTGGTAGTTTGTCAAAAACTTTCCCTATAGGCAAGGTGATAGATACGTGGTTAAATATATATATACACTAAGGTTCCCCATTTGGTAAAGGATTCATGGGTGGTTTTAGGGAGCCTTACCACTGATATATGGAAGGAGAACTTAATATATATATATATATATATATATATATATATATATATATATATATATATATATATATATATATATATATATATCACTGTTGATGTGATAGACTTATTTTCATGCATCCCTAGAGATGAAGGCTTACAAGCCTTTTGTAATAGCATGAGAAATTTCTCTGATTTAAATTGGGACCAGATAGGCCTGCTCATGGAATTGATGGCTATCCTTCTAGACCACAACTACATCTATTTTGAAGGGGAACATTATAGGCAAACTAGAGGAGTAGCAATGGTGGCAGCTTGTGCCCCTATTTTTGCCAATCTTGTGATGCTGGACTGGGAAAGTACACATCTTTTTAAAAGCCCTTATTATAAATATATACAACACTATTCAAGATTTTTGGATGACTTTTCATATTATGGGAAGGGCCAGAGGAATTGATAGAAGAATCTGTAGTTTTTTTTTAAATAATACAACTAGTTATTTGAAGATTACGTACAACATCAATGTAGATGGTATAGCTTATTTAGATACATACAATTCCAGCACACCCACAGGATTTAAGTCATGAATTTATAGGAAACTTACTTTTTCCAATAACTACTTAGATTATAGTAGTTTTCACCCAAGAGGGATGATGAAGAACATATATAAAGGGCAGTGTATAAGGGCAGCTAGAATGACCTCTAGGTATGAAGATATGGTTGAAGAAATAAACATCATTAGGTCATTTTTTGTTGAGAGGGGGTACCCCTTACCAATGTTAGATGATGTTAAGCAGTTTGTAATTAGTAAATGGGGAAAGAAATATCAACCTATATTAGGTAAAGGTTTATCCAGTAACATTGAAGATAGTAACTATAAAGTTGCCCATTATAAAATGGCATGTGTTTTGGAATACAACCCACAGGTATACACTGTACAACAAATATTGAGTAAGAATTGAAACATATTAGTGTCTGACAATAGAATAAGAAATATTATGGGCGAGCGACCAGTACTTGTACATAAGATGGCACACAACATGAAAAATATATTTGAACATTTGAATAGGGGGATTGAGATGAGACAGCAAAATAGACATACAAAGAGATGTGGAAACTGTAGACAGTGTAGCTACATTTGAGAAGTTGGAAACGCTATCTTGGAAAATATGAATAGTACTAGAATACATTTCAGATATGGTAATTGCAATACTAAAAACATTATGTATATGGCTAAATGTATGATATGCCCTCAATTTTATATTGGGAAAACCGAGAGACATTTTAGGAAGAGAATTTACAACCACTTATATGATATAAAAAGGAAAGATAAGAACAATGCATCGTATAGACATATTGCCAATTGTGGGGTATCACACACTTTCAAATTTGCTATCCTTGACCAGGTCGAAATTAATCCTCGAGGAGGTAATAGCAAAGCATTGTTAAGCAAAACGGACATGGTGTGGCAAATGTATACTGATGCCTCCAATGAACCAGGGCTGAATGAGTACATTACTATTAAACCATTTTTGCAATTAAATTGATAGAAGTAGAAATTGTCATAGTTAGTCTTTAACTGTCGGGAAGAAATGTCATTATACAGAATTAAAAGTGACCAACAATATAGAATACATTTTACATACTTTCAATGTATTATAGCAATTTAAGAGAAGTAAATAAGTATTACTATAACACCTCCACATTCTGAAACACAATTTTTATTTTGTATTTAATGTTTACTTTTTTAATTAATGTTTTTAATATGTTCAATATATCCTGGTTTTTATTGATACTTATTTAACTGACAATTAATGTAGTTTTGGCACCATTAAGGCATTCTGAGGAGGTCCACATTTGATGTGGATGAAAGCGCTTAATGTCCAGAGTACTAAGAAGCAATAAAGCGTTTGGATTTTAATGTGGCTCCTTGATGCATCATTCATTAGCGTAATTGTGGTGCTGTTTTGATTCTTTGTTGGATTACACTAGAATTTATTATTTGGTTAACAAATGTCTACCACTATGAAAGCCAAAGCTACATTCACATGTGTTAGTACAATATATCAGAGGATAAAATTGCTGTGATGTAATGTATTTTGTGTGACATCAGCATGTTCACACAAAATGATTCCCTGTACTAGAATTGAACATCAAGCTGTCAACCCCTCCTATTAACAATAGGGCTAATAATTACATGTGCCACAATGGACATGTTATCACAGCTGATGAACTCCACCTATGTGAAGTCATGTGTTTTCCCATAATATTTATCTGCTAAAATGGATGGTGGAAGCCTCTGCCACTATATATGTGCACATTATAATTGGGAGTATCTCATTCCTGCAGAACAGTTAAGGACACAAATGCTTACAGTCACTCACTTGCCTAAGTGTTGAGAAAACTAACACCATAGTGGGATCTATGAATGTTTCATGGTATAAGTGCATTAGCAATTGTCATGAGTGTGGTTATGTTACAGCAGTACATCATGTGCATGAATCAAGGAATATATGCCTCTGTAGATACTTAGAAATAATCTTGCTGGATGTCAGACAACATTGCCTGATGCTAGATATTCCCAAACACACCTGTGATCCCCTGCTGTTATCACAGTGATGGTAGAGCAGCAATTATGTACAATGGGGATATAATCCAATTTGGAACACATGCCTTATTTTGGCAACAACTTACATTACATCATCTCATGTCCTCAGTCCTGAGCAGGCATCTTGGTACAACTGGTATGGAAGGACAATCTGTTCAAATGACAACATCAGTCTTCAACACAGCCTTTCAAAAGGATATTTAGAATAAACTCGTGTAACAGGAAACAAGATCTACACATGAGCATAGCACATGTGGGTGACAACACTGTTAATAACATGTACACTGACTGTAAGTAGTGACATCAGGATTTAAACAATATAACTAACATCACAAGCTAATGACAGTTTGCTGAAATACAAGCACAAATCAAGATGTAATTTACAAATATGACACTGCACATTTCAATGGATGACATTACCTTGATGCTTCTGCTAAAAAGTGGTTACCTGGCACAAGCACATTATACAGATATACGTCATATATTTATTTGTAACATATTCTGCACAGTAATAGAAAGATACACATAAGACAGTAATTTCTGTGTTTGAACTCCCTACCTATCTACTGACACAATCTTCATGCAAGTGTATTATATGCATGTGCCACAGGAAAAGTAGGACTGCATGTGAGCCACATTGCATCTTTGAAGGGATGGCATCAGTGTGTGTGTGTATGCAAAAATGACTTCTATACTACATGGGGTTCTAAATGTCACCAATACTAAGAGGTGTAATGCACTCCTGCATCCATTTAGTGGTGTCACATATACAGTCAGGAGAGTCTCACTGCTACATTCAAACTCTCTGCCTATCTACTGACCCAATATACATGCAACTGTATTATAGGCACATGCCTGAGGAGAGGTCAGACTTTAGTGGTGTGAGAGTGCATTACTGAAATGATGACCTCATTAGTGTGTTGCAGGCAGCATGAAGTTTTGGAACGAGGATGCATGATTGATCTTACCTTGTAAATGCTTCTCAACATTGGAAGTCAAATGAGTACAGCTGTTGAATTAATCCTACATTGATGCTTTGGGCCCACCATCTCACACAAGTTGACTGCTGTGAGATTAGAACCCCCTACTTAACTAGTTAAACAATCTAGAGGACACAGTACTTACAGCAAGTGTCACTTCAGAAGTCTGACTTCCAGACTGTGAGTCCATTTTATTGGGGATGACATCAGCATTGTGTTGCACATAAGCTGATGTTGGGAGAAAGGTCTGACACTGATGTGGACCCACCCTGCAGTGTAAAAGCTTCTCCATGATGCTTATTCAGTGAGGTCAGCAGTATATAAGGTCATATTTACATGACTATATACAGAACCCACATACAAACACATACACAATATTTAGCTACTGTGAGATTAGAATACCCTTACTTTCCAGCTACACAATCTAGAGGGCAGAGTACTTAGTGCAAGTGCTACCATAGAAGTCTGACTTATACAGTGTGAGAGTTTACCTTATAGAGGATGACATCAGCATTGTTTAGCAGAGAAGCTGATGGTGGAAGAAGGGCCTGACCCTGATTTGGACTCAGTCTGCAGTGTAAAATTTTCTCCAGACTACTATTTCAGTGAAGCCAGCAGAGCATAAGGTCATATTTAGATGACTCTATACTCAACCCACATACTTGCACATACACATGCACAATTTGACTACTATGAGATTAGAACCCTCTACCTGTCTAGAGGATGCAGTACGTAATGCAAATGCCACTGCAGAAGTCTGAATTTTACAGTGTGACAGAGCAGGGTAGATAGGACTAGTTTCTCATTCTGTGTTAGAGAAGATAATGTGATGTTGAAGTTTTTGAGCAGAGCCATATTTCTTGATATGAAGGATTAAGTGCAATCTTATGATCAATAATTCAGAATTATTATCTTTTGTTTTGGTATACTATTATAATATTAATGTATAAGAACTGCTGAAACTTGTGTTGTGTACATGAGATTCACACAGATTCACACACTTGTGAAAATGGATCAGGTTATTATAATGGTATGTAAACCTTAATGAATGCTAATGATAGTAGCAATTGTATCTGCTCATGCATGAGCAATGTGCAGTGTCAACACCAAACAATACTTAATGTTCCAATGCAGTAAGGCTAAGTAATAATGAAGTATATGTGCCAAGGCTCCATGTGGTGGTATATCATTAGGGATAAGTAATGATGAAGTATGTGTGCCAAGGCTCCATGTGGTTGTATATCATTAGGGCTAAGTAATGATTACGTATGTGTGCCAGGGCTCTATGTGGTTCTATATCATTAGGGCTAAGTAATGATGAAGCATGTGTGCCAAGGCTCTATGTGGTTGTATATCATTAGGGCTAAGTAATGATGAGGTATCTGTGCCAATGCTCTGTGTAGTTGTATAGCATTAGAGTTAAGTAATGATGAAGCATGTGTGCCAAGGCTCCATGAGGTTGTATATTGTTAGGCTAAGTAATGATGAAGTATGTGTGCCAAGACTCTATGTGGTGTTATATCATTAGGTAAAGATGAAGTATGTGTGCCACGGCTCTATGTGGTTGTATATCATTAGGTAATGAATGATGATGTAAGTGTGCCAAGGCTCTAGGTGATTGTATATCATTTGCAAGTTTAAGCGCTGCAATGCAGACCTAACTGTCCAGAAGGAAGTGGTCAGTCAACCACACAGATCACTTCAGTTCACATGAGTACATTAAGCAATTTCCATGTAATGAAGTAATACAGTCCAGTAACAATACTTATTTCTGTTCAAAATCTCTTCCTAAAGTGCTATGCTGAGAAACTTATTTCCACAGATGCTGTCAAAGTATTAGCGCATGCTTGATTATACTTTGAGGTGTGGTCAGCAGCACCCTGGACAGTACTGAGTAGTGAAAATCCACCTGCCCCTAACTTTCTTTGTGGCACATAATTTTAAACATAGTGAGCTAAATGAGAAAGAAGAGTTAAAGCAGGGTTTGAGTACAGTCCACAGATAATTTTACAGAGGATGAGAGCATGTGATTATTGTAAGTAATTTTGATCATGACTGTAAGACTACATAGGAATAACTGTCCTACATAAGTTGATTGTTCAAACTGTGTCTGTAATGCCTAGTAAAATAATCAATTAGATGTACTATATATCAGCCATGCTTCAAGTGAAATCACAAGTTAATTGGGTGTACAATTTGTTAAACATGACAAGGATGGTATGTATTTTGAAACTATTATCATCCAGCACATATCCTAACTATGTGTGTAGGGCAGGATGTCTTGTGACGTGTGGGCATTATGCTTCCTCACAGTAAGGACAGGAGCCAAATGATATAAGATGAACATTTCATCCGTCATCCTACTACATATGTTACTTTATAATGCGGTGAGCTGGAAGTTGTGATAAGGGACTCAGAGATGGAGATACTCATAGTTTGTGTTCTGGCACATCTATGAACACCTCTATGGTGTGTTTGTATTACTTGTATACTTAGAATGTGTCCTGCTCTGTACCATCATGTGATTGATATAGGGACATACAAGGTGCAGGAGAGACAATAACCAATCCAGCCCAAACATCTGGTTGAAGAAGGTGTAGGAAACATGATGTTAACATGAGGATGGTGTTTTGTTGATAATACATGTAGCACACACTAGTGCAAGTAATATTAATAAGGGAA
Organism: Protopterus annectens; assembly: GCF_019279795.1. Lineage (NCBI taxonomy): Eukaryota > Metazoa > Chordata > Ceratodontiformes > Protopteridae > Protopterus > Protopterus annectens. Next base: position 918,752,020 of record NC_056734.1, read on the forward strand.
CATTTACATTATTATATAACATATGTCAGGATTCAAACCTTTGACGGTAGAAATAAAACTTTATAGACAAGTTGATTATCATAGCTCACTACAGAGGAGCTCATGCTGTACTAACTTGCAATCACACATTGTAAGAGACACTCACAACCAGGTTTAATAAAAGCATTAGATAGGCAGCAGTACTCATTACACTTATGTCATTGCAGTCTCCATTACACTTTCCATAATATCTGGCAGCCTGATGCATATGGAATAGTGATAGTATCACAGTTTATTATCGTAAGTCTGTTTTACTATAGTGCAGCAGCTGTATTGCTATTTGGGCTAAGCTAACTGTGGCAATGCACTCTAAGGCAAAAACTCATCATATTTTGCAATAACACTTGAAATGTCATTTAACATCACATAGTACACTTGCTTATTGCAAGACCTCATAAAATGCTGTGGACTACAACTGATAAAACAGAAGGAGAGTAGACAGAAATATAGGCAACTCATACACGTGAAAGAGACATAAAAACAGGTAATAAGAGTTTCATCTAATGCAGGGTTCAAACAGTTATCAAGATGCAAAATTAAGTTTACAGACTTGATCATTATCTGAATACACCACAGAAGAAATTGTGTTTCACAAATCTCTAAATCACACCATCAAAGGGACAGTGATAACTTATTTATCCAATGGAAGATGAATGTATTCGTCTTCAGCAAAGTAATGATGTGTGAAAATGCTGTAAAATGAATTTTAAATCCACCAGCCTAATGAATAGTCAATTGTACAAAACAGTGAGAAAGAAGTGGTGAATATTGAGACAGATGGACAGACACATATCAAAGGCTGTTGTTATGAGTAATTAACGCACCTTTTTATGTAGTGCCCTCCCTATTCATCTTTCACCCTCTGTATCATCAACGGATGGCTCTGGGGATCAAGAAGCTGTAGGATAGGCAAAACAGGGAATACACTTTTCAACCATTCAGCAATTCCAGTGGACAATAAAAAATACTTTTCACACACAAGCAGGCTACAAGCTCAAAACACATGCACAAATGAATACATACAACATTCGCATATTCAGACTTTATGATTTTTCCTACCTGAAAGCTTTGGAAAGCTGGGAACGAATAATTGCCATTTTGGATAATCGACACTTGGATAGTCTACTCTCTACTGTAATGTTTCATATATTTGGAATTGAACACTTGGTGCTTTGGCAAAAAAAATTAATCAATCCACAGAAGAAGTTGCACTTTTTTACATTCAGTAGTCAAGGAACTGTTAGAGTAACTGTTGCCAAGTATTGCCTTTATTCTGACTTTACTCTGTATTCCAATAATGCAACATGTTTAAACACCTTTGAGTGAGAATAACATGACCACTGTAGGGGATGGCAACAACTGATCAGGTTTTGCATACAACATGAACAGTCATTCACCTTCACTCGCCTTGATGTGTGATGCCAAACTCTCTGCAAATGCTGAGGACAAAAGGTGAAAGCTTTCTTATGGGCCATTTCTGGCCATGTGTGTTGTGTGTTTTTCCATTTTGTGATGAGATTGAATGTGTCAAAAAGGGTTTGATAGGAAAGTGGTGAAATGGGGGCAAGCAAAGGGCAGAACACAGGGGAAAGAATGGAGGAATTTGCAGTAAAGTAGTGGGAGAGAATAATAGCTATCCACTTGTTCACAACATAAATGTAGAACTGTAGATGGAATTTGCTAAATGACTGTAAACACACCAAAGGTAGGTAACAACAGAATAATGTTGTAGAGCCAATTGTACCAAATCAAGTGTGGGTCAAGCTTTTTTTTTTTTTCTATGAGACAGATGCCCATTATTTTTTACTTTCAAAGAGAGATTAATGTTGGGAAAGAGGCTTAGGAATGTGAGCACCAGGTCGATAGTTAGGGTAGGGAAGGAAGCAGCTGCAGACATACAGAATACACAAGACAGACAGGGATGGTGATGGACACAAAAGGTTGGAGGCACCATGATTGGGGACAGGTATGAGACATCAGAGGTGCACCCACATCAAATATGAGAACAGTGAAAATCTAGTCATCACCCTCAAAACTGTCATCATTGTCTCCTGTCTCAGCTTCCTGTCTCAGTGCTCAGTGTGGCATTATCTTGGTAATATGACAAAGCACCTTTTCTACACAGCCAATTAGGACACCAAGGCCCCTTTCCATAATACCCTTCACCAGCCTTGTCTGTTCTTTCTGGGTGACAAAATCATCACCTCCACTACTCCTGGAAGGTACTACTACACCAGCAGCTGGGGCAGAGCTACCTGTCACAGATGGAGCAAGTACAGCAGGGGTTGTGGAGGAAGTGCTAACACCTTAAGACCCTGAAATTAACGGTGTCAGTGCTGCAACCTGTGCAGGGATATTGGCTGATCCACAGTGCTCTGTCCAGCTCTCTGTGCTGAATGTCAAGTTTTGCAAGTAGAAATGTATGACAACAGAACACTTTTAAGAGATAAAATATTCCAAAAAAAAAAAAAAAGAGAAGGGGTGGAATGAGACAAAAAATAAATAAAATTAGTTCCACAGAATATCACATGACTATTCAGACAATGAACAGTTCTGATTATGGTATCTATACACCTTTGTCACATCCAGGTATAATGGGAAGGTCGTACTCTGTAGTAACATTAATCGGTTGAACTGCTATGATATCAGAGATATAACTATTTATTTCAGTATTGTCATATTGCACATGATTACAATAGTTATTAGGCTTACAGTAAGACACGATGCATACGTACCCTATGCCTCTCTCGGGTGATTTGTCCTCTCATAGTGCAGCTCCCTGTTTGTTGCAATGTCTTCAGCAGCTGTACTGTAGAGAAGAAGAGACGAAGGGGCCTGAAAGCATAATGAATACCAGTCTTGCCTGTCTACTGCAGTCTGTATATTGTTATTTGCTGATGGGTCACTATACCTACACAACTGAGTGGTGTCAACAGTTGTAAACTATTCCTCCCATTGGCTAAAGAGGTAATTCTTCCATCATTTCTGGTCATTGTGATGAAGACAATTCTCTCCAATGCATGGGATGTCAGCTACACTGGAGACACCATTGGCTAATCTGTTCCAAGCCTAGTCCTATACTAAGACCCAGTATAGTTCCCCTTCAGCAACTTACAGCTGAAATATTTCCTGAGGAGTGACACAAATATCCTGACCTCCTCAGCATCCCACCTCTGTGCTCTAAATTTATTATCATATTCTCCATCACTAGCCATGTCTACAGATGTCAGGAAACAACTGTAAGTCTGAATTGGTACCAAATTCCAATATTGCATTTAACAGACAGTCACAAACATGCAACACCATGGCAACTGCATTTTCATGATGGAAAGCAGAAAGATACATTGCCAGACAAAGAGGAATGCAATTTGGCAAACAGCAAGGTGTGAAACATGGCAATGAGATTTACCATGTGTGATGCTCAACCTATTTACACTTTTTCAAATGGTCAACACTGATATACTTAATGTCTTAGCTTGTAAGCCTTGGTCTTGGGTGTGTTAAATAGGAGGACCTGTAACATACTCTTCTGGGGAATTATGTACTGTAAAAAGTTAGTTGTACAAGGTAGAATCAAGCATAAGGAATAAATAATGCATTAATTTCAAGCCAGGTTATCATTTGTCAGTGCTACAGGAGAACTTTCTTCCAACAGTGTTCATTACAGATATACTGGATTTAGTATGAATGGAGATATACTTCAGATAGGCCTGTATGTGTGTGACTTTAAGAAGTCTTGTGAACTGCATTCCCGTGAAAGAGGCAGTATTACTGTTTGTAAATATATTTCAGATGGATAGACTTTCATCTGCTTAATAATGCAGGTTGAGGTATGATACATACATAATTCACAACATGTACTGTCTTAAACACAGAGCTGAGCAATGTGAGGAGTGAAGATAATTTAACTACTATTATTAAGTATTAAGTATTGTGCCCATCAAAGATATGCAAGTGCATTTTTAATTAATTACCGTAATTGTCATGCTTAAGCAATTTTACACACAGCCAGTTGGTCTTCCTAAGTAAGCCATTAATCAGATATTCTACCTAGAAAAGAATTGGTATCAAAGTATTCTAGATGCATTTCTTCTGCCTTCCTAATAAAAGTGTTGTAAGAAATGGCACTGTGACACCCTTCATAAAAAAACTAAAAAATAGTGTTACCTAGATTTGAATCCTAAATCACCTGAGTTCTGTCTCTAAGATAACTACACTTACACCTTGTGCCATAGAGATAGACAGCAGGTGGATGCTTTCCACTCAGTACTGTCCAGAGTCCTGATGCTCACACATCACCACTGTCGCTCGTACGTCTCTAACACATATGACAAGAAAGCTGGGGTTTTTGTTTAGATGCTTTAGTACATAGAAACAAATCAGGATGTATAGCAGCATCATTAAATATGAAAAACTAGTTGACAGACAGAACTTACATACATATATGCTTACATCTCAACAGCTAACTACAAAATGGCAGTCTAGCTTGCATGTGCTCAGTATGTATACACTTGTGCAGTCCCTTGGATAGTTTCTTAAAGGAATATACACACATATTGATCTACAACCACTAAGCCCGTCTGGATTACAGAAGGCTGCCCAAATAATTTTTTTCATTTTTTCATTAAGCAAGTAAGCATGATTGTGCACCACTCAGCAGCGAACAACTGCCAAAGACAAGGAACAGAAAAAAAAAAAAACAACATATGAAGTTGTGATGAAAGTAAGTCAGAAATCTTGAGGAATAATTTCTGCATTCCCTAACACAGGATGGATTTGAAGCTCAGAGCAACACTGTTATGGAGCCAAAATCACTGCATTTATAGCTTGTGCCAGTGGGAGTGGTATATATCATCTGCACATTGCTCACTCCTTGGAAATACCATGCAGCAGTGGCAGTAGTGTTTGGGTAATGAAAAATACAGAAATTACATTTTTCACTTTTTCCTTTACCTGTGAGCCCTGTTTGCACTCTGCTAAGCAGAACACAAATTACAAAGGCAAAAAATATATATATAACCATTTATATTATATACCACCACTAAACACAAGGACAAACATGACTTGTATTTCCATTCATCAACAGTTATACCATTAAAGGACTCATGCTCCATTTTTAGATCTGATGCAAACAATACAACCAGCATTTAACTTCAAGCTGGATTCAAATGCTGCATCATCTTCATGTTTCTTTAAATGTATTTCATTTACACTGTGTGCTACATTGATACTTAGGTGCAATGTAGAATTTATTCACTTGCTGCTGTTACAAGTGCTTTATCAAAGTGCACCTCTGACACTTTAAAATGCACTAGTGATGGCATTCCAAATAAAATTTTTACATTGGGCAGTGGACTCTCATTCACTGCTATGAAATCCTACCAGTCTAAAGTGCACTTTGCTAAAACACGTGCAAAATAATGAATAAAGTTGTTGTTGTTGTCTTTCGGCTTTTCCCGGTTAGGGGTCACCACAGCGAAACTCCGGTCCGCTAATGATTTGCAGTAGATTTTCATGAACGCCGAGGTGCCAGCTCGACGTTCAACATTCAACTAAGGCATGCCTATTTACGCATGTCTTTCGAATGCCCACCCAACCGCGGGGAGGACATGCAGACTCCAAAATCATCAGTAGCAGCAAATACCACAGGATAATAATGAAATGAAAAATTGCAAGGTTTCTTAACTGTCTGTATGTTATATCCTGATAATATGCTCAGGAAATATGCATTAACTCTCACAAACATCACACTATCTGAATTTGAACCCTGGATTTAGTGCAATAACAACACACACAGTTGTGTTTCTTATCCCTCTTTGCCAGCAACTCAGGCTTAAAGTAGGAATCCGAAAATGTAAATACCATACAGATTTGACTTACAAGACAATCAAATTACAGGTTCATCAATAGAAAGATCAGAAAATGTTCCTTTCTTATTTGATTGAACACATCTATCTCAATGTGATATTTTCAAATAATTTAGGCTAATAATAGCTCACACCATATTTATGTAAGGTTGCCAACACTGCCAGCTATATATTTTTATTTTCTGAACATCTTCTCCTTCTCTCATCTTACCTAACAGAAATGCAATATCACGGGCATTTCTTTGCATCTTTTATTTAATGTGTACTATAGCTGATTAGCATTTCAGAAAGATTTTTGAGCAGAGGGTAGAGTGTGTACTTTTATTACAAGACTATCAATGTTGTTAAGGTTGTTCACATAGTTCTTAAGGTGCTTCCACTTTTTAAGTCTAATCTGCATGACACACTTACTTCAGAGAGAAGAGACTCTTCAGTATTGCTTGTTGTTGTGGTCATTAACACTTGCAAGCCTTTACCAGCCAAGAATTGTCATTGCACTTCCCTGCAGTTGTACGGTGTGTGCATGCAATTGTGTAACTACTAACATGATGTTTACCTCCTGTACACCACATAGATTAGTACTAAGCTACCTGCCATTGCCAGCCATTTTAAGCCTAGCCAATTATCCTTTGTAAGACTCAAACCCTGCACTTTGTATTTGTAAGGCAAACACCTTAACCATCAGGCCACCATGATTTTTTTTATACTTAGGAATGCAAATGATTTAACATCTCATATGCATCTTCACAGTGCTAAGAAGACTGAATCTACACTATATAAAAATGATGGTGTCACTATGGAAGTGGAAGGAGGGAAGACTGATTTGATTGAGACAGACCATTACTGGTATTTACTTGGAGGAGATGTTTCTACAAATTACTGCATTATTTAATAAAGTATGTTTATCCTCCTCGTAAACTGCTTACGTTTTCATATTTGGAATGTATTTCAATATGCAATTTTTTTTTTATCTGTATGCATTTTTTCATTCACTGTTAGTATATTACAGCTGACAGTTCTTGCTATGCTTTCCAAGTTTACTAATGAATGGTATAGTTATATCACAGTATTGTGTTACCATTTACTCTTGGAATGTCAACAATTACTGCAGACATGTATATTGTGTTTATTATCAACTTCAAGGGGTTGTGTACATGTAGCTAACACAGGCATTAGGTTTCTCAGATGTCCTAAGGAAACCTCTGTGACAAAGGGAGATACTGCCAGCCCAGCTTTCTGGAATTTTGTAAATAATTATATGTCATTTGCGAATATCAACATGATTCATATAAGATGCGTGTGTTTCAACTGTATTAGAACTGTATGTCATGTGCATATCAAAGTAGATTTGTACAGACATGTGTGCTGAAGTGATAGTTTATAAAGTGCTTGTGCGTAAAATGTAACCGCAGCATGCCCTGCAGGAATAAAACAGAAATGTCCATGCAGCAGTGTAACTGTTTAAATGTATATATTTTAACAATGGAAATCGGAATGCAGGGGGGTAGTAGCTGAAATTAAATTACTTTATAGCTACGCGGTAAAAGATTATATCATTCAGTTTCAATGCAGCAAGCAGACACAATCCCCAGGATTCAAGAAGCTTGGCACAAGGACGATTTTAGCCTTGCGCCGTGTCCTCACTACAGATGGTGCAGCAGCACCATATGAATATGTATGAGGGCATGCCGCCGCACCCTCGACATGCACAGGAAATGTGTGCGAATGCAGAGGGCATGTACAAGTGTTCTACGGAGGTGTAAACATGCCCTGACAGTTGCACAACCTACTATGCTTACTAGTAGAGTCCGCCTCTAATAGTAAGTCAGTAATTCAGTGTCCATGGATACCGAAATGTATACTAAGCATACAAGAGTGTCCACGAACAGTGAAATAAAATTAAAGTAGTAAACACACAAGCGCGTATTGGAATGTTGAGCCCCATCCCTAGAACATTCACAATTAGATTCCCCGTGTCCCTATTATACATTTGAATTGCTGCAATATCGAAAGTGTAAGCAAAGCATAGCATGTTTGCACGTCGCTGCCCTCCGCCGACCATAGCTTCACATCAAAATCATTCAAATAGAGAAAAACATGCGGAATCAACGTAAGCGTCGATAGTGTAGTGTTTAGAGCATCCAACTAACAAACAGGCATTCACAGTTCGAGCCCAACAATAGCACATATCATTTTCCATGTGGAATGAATGTCGTTTTACTGTAAAAATGACATAAGAGTATCGCGTGAGATATTTAACTAAATGTCATTCAGTCAAAGTGGCACTGTTATAATGAATAAGGCACTAGTAAGCAGGTGTAAGCACAAATAAGCAGCAGTAAACATATATAAGTACCAGTAAGCAAGTCTGAGTGCGCTTGCGTGGGTCTAAGCAGTGCCCAGCACAGGAAATTTATATAAGTATGTACAGATATATCATATAATATATTATATATATATATATATATATATATATGAAGAATGAATAACGTAACAATAAAGCATACAAAAGGAATAAGAAGGGAATCAACAGCATCCCCAGTATTACATAGCGCTGTCAGCGTATGTTATGTCAAGCTGAGCAGTAGTGAGCAAAGCACTGCTACTCACACCACAGGTATGATATTACCAGTGGGAGTATCATTGTTGATCTGCTAAGTCTACTTTACAATCAGAGGGTAGTCCCTGGTGGGACTACCCATAAATTGATAGAATGTTTGGCCATCTGACCATTACACAAGCAAGAGCAGGTATGTTCAAGGACTAAATCGTGGGAGAGCCTGAGAATACATGGGTTGGGACAACATACATGTAGGGCCCCTAACGCTCGGGAGAGGGCAATGTGTGGAGGTGTGTCATGGCTGCAATAGCAACTAGACAATAGATGGTATGCATGTATGTTATACTCGGGTGGAGTGGAAAAACTATGGGTATGAAATTATGGATCCAGGCGTGCCAGGGTTGGAAGGGCTGGTTCTAATTGGACCGCCTCATGGAGGTCAGTGAGTTTGTTATAAGTATATATGCGTACACACATGCAGACATCTATATGTAGAAATACATTCTCTGTAACACATTCATTCCATTTGCAGACATAAATAACATGAATGTGCCCTTACAATACAAACCTCAACAGTAGATAGAATAATAGGTTGTGCATAAGAGGGAAGGGAAGAAACTGCTAAAACTCAGAAGTTTGTACAATATA
>NC_056734.1:918763633-918926133 GCF_019279795.1 Protopterus annectens
TATATATACATATATATATATATATATATTTATATATGTGACTGTAAATATACACATGTATATAGCTAGGATATGATACAGCAGTTATGAATTACATATGTTCACAGGCTGTGCATATGGGGATGAGAGGTCCAGTAAACAAATGTGTAACACATAGCATCAACCCCCCCCCCCCCCAGCTAGGCCGGTGAGACATACAGACACACAATAAAGGTAAACACACCACTGCTTCCCAGACCACTGGCAGGATACTACCAGTGGGAGAGACCTGCCAGGTCTAATCTTGAAACAAAGACATCAATGTCCCTTGTGGGATACCCAAAAATTACTGATCATCAGAGTCAGTCCCTGTAATGATTCATCAAACCAGGCTGTAGATGTACAAGGACCAGTAGGCTGTGCAAGCCTGATAACCCATGGGTCGACACAACGTATGACATGTGTCCTGACACATGGAGAGTGGGCAGTGTGTAGTGGTGTGTTTATACCACTCCTGCACCCATAGTAAGGATGAGTGCTGCAGAGGAGGGGCAGGTGGGGGAACTATGGGTATAAAATTATGGGCCTAGGCATGCAGGTGTTGGCTGCCACAGTCATAGTAGGACCGCCCCGGGGATGTAAGTAATATTCCGAAATGGGCATAGCTTATGCACATACCTTTCAATCCCTAAGAGCAAATCCACTGGACAGGACATAAACCATTTGGGGAACAAATAGGGACCATACCTCTCAACTGTCCCCAATTTCCAGGGACGTCCCTGATTTTGACTCAAATTCTAACACTACCCCACTTAATCCCTCCTAAACCTAGTGACTTGGAGGAAAGGTGGTAAATTACACGTAATGAATAATGACAACAAATAAGAGATATAAGCATCAATTACCTCAGAAAATGTGTATTAATTCATATGCTCTGAGTCTGTCACTGTGTCAGGTTAATAGCACTACTATTTTCAATGTGTCCCTGATGTTGTCATGACATGTCCCTGATTCAGTTGATATTGGTCCCCAATCGTTTGAGAGGTCTGATAGGGACAGAAAGCACATATTTCACTTACAACCTTAGAAAGATGATAGAATAATAGGTATGCAGTAGCATGACTCGGCTGAAGGATGTGGGTTCCAAAACCCAATTACTTGTTTGTATTGAAGAGTGTCAGTTCCCATGTATTCGCCAGACAGGTGCAGATTGTAAGAGGAGCACACCAATAATATGAATCATACCCTGGACAGGCTCCGGATTCCATACAGTCGAACAGCATGCTTTCCCCTAATGGGCATCCATTCCTGATACTGTAGGCATGTACTCTGATGTAATAGACATCACAAGGTAATATTGTAGTCCTCACTCCCACCCAGGGGTGTGAGTGTCAGATGCAAACACCAAATGCAATGCGTTTGCAAGTGTGGGAGCAAGCGGGTGTAAGCCTGTTTGGCCGCCGGTATGTGAGTATCACACTGGTGAAGCAATGTAGAGGCTAACTGAGTGTAAGAAACTGTAACCAGAGATTAGCATTGCTTAGCTCCGCACAAACCCACGCACACCTGCTCACAACTGCTTTAATGTGCCTTAATCACTCCGTATCCAATTTCCTTGTTCTGCCCAGCAACAAAATAAACGGCCTCTGCAAGGCTCAAAAACAGGACTCTGCACACCACAGCCAATGTGATTTACCACTAAGCCATGACAGATATACAGATATTGGATGTTATCACAAGATATCATCCAGCACAGTCATTCAACAGTATAGGAAATGTATTCCATCATGTAGATGTATGTGTATGTGTTTATGTCCAGATACAGATACATATATATATATATATATATATATATATATATATATATATATATATATATATATATATATATATATATATATATATATATATATATATATATATATATATATCAAGAACATCCCATGTGACAATAAAGCATTAACAAGGAATGAAAAGGGAAACACCAGCAATGTCTGTATTATGTATTGGTGTTGACCTATGTAATATCAAGACTCCCTCAGACAGACATGTGTCATTCATACATGCAAACATTTGTACATTGGCCAAATACATCACTCTGTGCATTTTATTTACATAAACACAACAGTTCCTGTCCAATCATTATGTGAGAACAGTAAGAACAGTACTCTTGAAAGGTGCTGTGTGCGACATCATCATCATGAAAAAGGTAAATGGGGTAACCATAGAGGGACCGGTAGTGTTGTGTGTACAATGGGGTCATCTGCATCATGGCTACCTGGAACCTTTAGGGGTCATGTGCATACCAGTATCGTGTGTCTGAGACACAGGGGTAAGGACAAGTGGAGTATGTTGCGATGCAAATTAAAAAGGTTATGTGTCCTGTGGACATGTGTGTGAAATGGACAGCTATGTATAGGGCAAATGTTGTTCTTGGAACAGATTGGCCTTTCGTTTCCATATGGTGGGAGTGGAATGTGGGGGAAGGAGAGTAGGTATGCTCGTGGAGGATAGGTTGGGTAAGATGACAGACAAGACAGCATACAGGGTCAGTATATGACACATGTGGGGGGATACACCTTTGACAGGGAGGGGTCCTTGGCAGTCACAAGCCCATGAGCCCCCAGATGGAAACAGTGGGATGAAGGTCCCCAGCCATGGGCAGCCACCACTGCACCAAAACAGCCACAAAGGTGGCTATGCTGGGGGGCTGTCTAGGAAGGGCAAGCTCACCCTCTAAATGTGACACTCTGCCCTCAAGCTGGTGTATCTGGCCTCAAAACCCCTTATTGAGCCCCCTGTCTGGGACTGTACGACAGCAGACAGGTTCCTGTCTGGATCTGCTCCCAGGGGGGACAAGCCCCATCCTCAGTGGTGGTTCCACCAGAAGGTGGTGCAGAGCCAACTGAGGTGGAGGTCCAAGGCTGGGCCCCAGATGTGCTGGTGCCTTGTGCCATGGCCAGCTGAAGTGGCACAGGAGGTTCTGCCTGGACCTCCAAACCCATACAGCCTATGGTGTTGCAGTTTTAACACAGATATGGCTTAGCAATAGTCAACAGCATTCAGGATTACCTATAACAGCATGCATAGATATGACCATCAACCCAACACAACAGATGATATACATTTGCAGATGGACCACAACACATACATTTATACTACATGACATCTGCACAAAGTGTAGAAGACTTGTGACTGCAGCTATGAACAGTGGCCCATTATTGGCATGTCACTGTGAGAACCTCAGACAGTGACTGTCATACCACTGTTTCATGTGACATATGTCCAATCAGGGGTGCAATGGCAGTAACTCTCATCACTATCACCATGTACTGACTGCAATCCTCACACTATGCTTCTGCAGTTCACAGATGTGTGTTCAGTGAGTAACACAAGAAACAAATGGTTCCACACACTGACCAGTCCACAGATGGCCCTATAGATGGGGGTTCTCTCACAAACAGACCACTGTCTTATCAGTTGTAAAACATGCAGAATAGCCATTACCACACACAACTTGTTAAACTGGCAATAGTCTCAATTAAACATAGCTACACTTACATGGTGTAGTCATGTCTGGCACATCACACTCCTGTTTTTAGGCTATTTTCCACTGTGTATGTTGTTTGAGGAATATCCAGATATCATCTGTGATGCCATTTACCAAATACCAGATCCAGATTCCACTCACGGCGACTGTCATGGGCAAACACCAACATGATGTTCCTAGATATTGTACTGTGGTTCCATGTGATTGGCTAGGGGAACATTACCACAGCTGTTCCACATGCAATCAGCTAGAGGAGAACTGCAATAGGTGCAGAGGCCATCACCTGATCATGACCATTACTTACAAAACACAAGCTGCTGCTGAGCAGGTGTACAAATCCACATCTAACAGAGAGTGTGTGGGAGGGACAGATAGAGGCAAAGTACATCAGAAAAGGGCTTGGAGACAAAAACCTAAGCATCATCTGTCACACACCTACCAGTACAGGAGTTCAAACCCCTGACTGACTAGTCATTACTATTACAAGTGCATGCAGTTACTCCATGTGCCACAAATCTGACATGTTGGTGTGCTGTAAGAACATATATGTGTGCTGGTGAATGACAACTGCAACAGAGATATAGTAGATATACATTAGGTGTAGCACACATTGCTGTCCACATGAACGGATGTCATTGTCAACTAAACTACACTCTCTAAGGGACTCAGACACATTGGCACACTTTGCCAGGCCCACAAATACACTTCCTCACTACTTAGTTTGCCACACTGCAGTAATGCACAGGTACTACATGCACAACAGGGGATATCCGGAGGTGATATGGGATAGGGCATTTGAACATGTCTGACATCAGTTGGTATGCCAATGGGAGTTATACTGGGTGTGACTGTGGTTGGGAGCATCATACCCCACACGCAGACACAAGGTGCCAGTACTGACATACATGTGTGCATTGCTTCATGGGTGTGTAGTGGTTGGCTGTGCAAGATGGCTGTACAAGGCTGGGTGAGGGTTAATCCTTGGCATCACGCCACCCGACAGTGGTGTGCAGTGTGGTTCAGGGGTGTAGTGTCTGCAATGTCCCACACAGATGGGTATTGTATGAACTGTCCTATCATCCTGGTTACCATTGCATATGGCCATTGCTTTGCAATGCATGCCATGTCTGTGTTTGATAGTCCTTGACATGGACATTGCCTGGGATGTTCACGTCCCACAATAATGTACAGTGACATGTACAAGTGTGCCTGGTTTGGCTGGCACATGTTGTGTACACAGACATTTACCCTCAGATATACCAATACTGACCTGGTGTAGCAGGACCTGCTTATAGACAGCAGGTTGACCCTGCATCTGCTTTGATAGCATGATACAGGCATTTCCTGGTGTCAGTGGCATCTGTCCATACAGGGCATGTGTGTAAGGCATTGAACGGCCTTTGTGGATCACATTTGATGGCACCACATATGTTGCAGGCATCCAGTAGGGAACATAGTGAAGGCACATTGTCTGCAATTATGTGCCTATTGTACTGCTGGACAGGGTGCCAGGCCCTCTGCAGCCCACTGCAATCACACCATGCCTACTATCTTTCATCAATGTGCAGGGTACTAGCAACATAGCGGGATATTCTAGGCAAGTGTGTTTGTGTACGGCACATGGGTTCAGAATGTATTCTGCGTAATAGTAGGTTCGCATACTTTGTTCACCAGGCCTTTTGCCAGATGTAGGGGTATGGCTTGCCAACACAATCCCTTGGCTGACTGACATCTGTACTCCTCGTGAGGTGGACATTGTGACATATAATACGGACACCATATATGAAAACTACAAAATCCGCTCCCTAACATTTCCAGTGGTTAGACACTCACAGCCACTTCCACACAGGCTCTGACTATCAAACACACACACACACAGCTGCCATGTCTTGGAATAGAACCCCTACCTAACTAGTTTATCGCACTACAGCATTAGACAGTTACAGCATGCACTAAAGAGATTACTGGGTTACAGCACTCCCAGAGGTGTATTACTAGGTGGACGACATCAGCAGGATTGCCAAAGGTGGTTATGTGAATTGTAGAGTGTGCATGCTCTAAAAGGCATTGTTCCTTTCTCAGGCAGACACACAGTTGGCCTGTCTTGGAACCAAACCCCTACCTAACTAGTTAGTCACACTACAGCATTACACAGTTACAACACGCGCTACTGAGAATACTGGAGTACAGCAGTTCCAGAAGTGTATTTATAGGTGGGTGACATCAGCAGGATTGCCAAAGAATGGCATTTCAAGTGTACTGCGAGTTGTACGTGTCTGTTACCTGCGTGTATCCGCTGCTTACTGTTATGAAAACACATTTACACCCACTTACAACTGCTTAAAAGTATCTCATTCAGTCCTAATTGACAGCATCAACAAGGCTTGCAGGTATTGAACCCTGAGGTCACCGGATGTACCACTAAGCCATCTGGCTTGCATACACGTTGCATGGATTTTATAATGTACATCTTACTACAGGTATTCCACATTACTGAAAACAAATGGGAAAGTCACTTTGTGTACATATGTACAGTACCCTTGAATATACTGTACTCTGTGAAGCAACAAAGACAAGTCCACATCTGTACAATTGCCATAACTACACACACACACACACACACACACACACATATATATATATATATATATATATATATATATATATATATATATATATATATATATATATATATATATATATATATATATATATATATATACATATATATCTATATCTATATATATCTATATCTATATATATATATATATATATATATATATATACACATATAGCTATATATATATATATATATATATATATATATATATATATATATATATATATATATATATATATATATATATATATATATATATATATATATATATATATATATATATATGACACAGAACGGTTCTCTTGTGTTATAACATTTAAATCTTAAGTATGTGGAGTTTGGGATGGGGAATGATGGCTAATAGGGTCATAGGTTCATAGGTTCATACTAGGCTATCTGCCCTGGGGCAATTATAAGCCTAGCCCGATTCTGTATGGCTTACGCCACCTCTTGATTTGAGTATACTGTGCCCTTTTTAAGGTTTAGTTTACTGTCCCTCTGTCTAATAGTGACATGGGAGTAATCCCTGGGACAAACCTACGATCCCCCATCCACTTATCGAGATTCTTCTTGAAGAGATTCAGTGAGGTGCTCTGCCTCATATGAACTGGAATTCTATTCCAGAGTGAAGGGAGCCTCTGGATTATGAACCTGTCCCTCCAGCAAGTTCTATTTATTTCTGTGCTGAGGTTCAAGTCCCTCGAGCGTGTGGCTCTAAGGGATTTAGATTTACTGAGGTGGAGCATGTCCATTATTTCTGGATTTGACATAGCTTTCTATGTCAGGCATAAATCGCCTCAAAGTAGGCGGTATGCAACTGAGTAGAGCTGGAGTTTTTTTAACCGAGCAGCATATGGCATCTGTTTGAGACCCTTGATCCACTTGGTGAGATACTTTTGGGGTCTTTCTAATTACTGCAGGTGTCGGGTAAGGTACATCACAAAAGGGGCATTGTATTCTATGATGGGCCTGATGAGGGATGAATAAAGGGGCACGATTACCTCTCTTGATCTAGATGTGAAACCCTTCGTGATGAGGTGGGCTATGTAGAAGGTCTTTCTAACCACTTTGGCAATGTGATTTTCAAAGGAGAGATTACTATCAACTTGGGTCCCAAGGTCCCTAATAACTTTCTCTGTACTTAATGGGTTTCCGCCTATGTGGTAATTTGTGGGCACATTGTTTTTGCCAAATGGTATGACTATACATTTTTTGGCATTTAGCTTTAAACCATGGCGCTGGCACCAGTTATCTGTCTCTGTGAGAGCTTTTTGAAGGATGTTTGTGTCAGCTGGAGAGTTGATTATGGCGCCCAGTTTGCAGTCGTCTGCGAACTTGGTGAGCCATAGTCCTCCCACGTTTGCCTGTACCTCGTAAAAGTATATACCGAACAAGAGTGGTCCCAGGACAGAACCCTGTGGGATGCCACTTGTGACCGGTTTCGAGTCTGACAAGGCTCCAGCAACTTTCACTCTGTGGGTTCTGTCTTTGAGCCAGTTTGCGACCCATCTTGTGACATAGGGGTTTATATTTAAGCTGGATAGCTTATCTATGATGCCCGAGTGGGGTATTGTGTCAAATGCCTTTGCAAGGTCCAGATAGGCTGTGTGGACTACCTTCCCTTCATCTATGGCTTTAGTGACTGTTTCAAAGAAGGCAACCAGGTTCAAAAGGCAGGATCTGCCCTTGACAAAGCCGAACTGGGTAGGATCTAGTGTCTGTAGGTCCCCAATGTCTTTGTTTATGAGCTCCATGATGATCCTCTCCATAGCCTTGCAGACTAAGCTAGTCAGGCTTATGGGGCGATAGTTTCCAGGGTCCATAGAGGCTCCACCTTTGTGTAGTGGGACCACTGTTGCTGTACGCCATTCTGTGGGCACATATCCTGTAGTGAGGCTGAGACTGTATAGCTGTTTTATTTGAGGGATTAGTTCCTCTTGTAGTTCATGTAGGATGCAACCTGGGACACCATCTGGTCCCATGGAAGCAGTGTTTTTTGCTTTGGAGAGGGCAGCCTTCACCTGAGCATCTGAGATGTTTGGGAGGCAGCCCTCTGCCGGGATAGATACTTGCTCTTTTGGGGGGGGGGGTTTGCACTGAACCTGTCTGCCAGGATATTGGCGATGTCTGTGGGTTCAGTGTATTTTTTGTCATTTAGAATCAACTTAGAACAAGTCTGGGAGTTGCATCCCAGGTTTCTAACATAACTGAAAAAAGCCTTATGATTGTCTTTGGTGTCCTGTGCAATTTTTCTCTCGAAGCTGGCCTTGGAGGATTTTATGAGGGATCGTAATTTTTTGCTAGTACTGATCAGAGATGCCTTCCCTATTAGGGATTTTGCTCTATCATGTAGTAGCTTACTCCTTCTCTTGTACAGTTTATTTATGGCAGGGGTCCACCAGACTGGACGCCTGCCTTTGGATTGGGTCTTGGTTTTGTTTGGGATAGCATGATCCATGCATTCCTGGAGATGTCTGTAGAATGCATTTATATAGGATTCTGGAGTTTGGGCCATAGTTTCCACTGGCCCTGGGGCCTTGAAGGATTCCACTTTGGTTTTGCGAAGTGAGAAGTTTACTTTTGAGAAGTTTTTCACTGTGGTTTTCTGGGCTGGAGGTGGGGTCAGGATGTGGACATCCAGTGAAATTAATTTATGGTCTGATCTTACCAATGAGGGATATACTTCTGGTGTGGAGCATAGAGTCCCCATGTTGGTAATGATCAGGTCTAGTATGCTGTCCCCTCTTGTGAGAGTGGTGACTAGTTGTTCCATAGAATTTGAGTTTATAATTTCCAGGAATCTTTGGGCTAAGGTGCTGGGGCTTGAGTAGTCCTCCCAGTCAATGTTTGGGTAGTTGAAGTCGCCCAATATAATGGTGTTCGGAGAGATCTTCATGTTCTCCAATGTTTTCAGGAAAGCCGAGTGGGATTCCTGACTTTAAGAGGGTGGTCTGTAGGATGCTATAAACTGAAAAGCAGTCTTGCCCACTGTTAGTTGCACATGGATGGTCTCCGATAGTTTGTGCAATGCCACTAACCTGGAGGTGTGGATATCCTTGATAAATATGGAAACTCCCCCTCCTTTTGTGGTTCGAAAAGCATGATATGAGGTATAGCCTGGTAGTGCTGGGGTGCTCTCTGGAGCCTTGAACCAGGTTTCTGTCACTGCACAGATATCGATGTTCTCCATACTGAGGAGAGCTTCGAGTGCGTGTATCTTGAGGTTAAGACTTCTGGCATTTAGCAGCATTACCCTTAGTTTCTTGTTCCTTGTGCTGTCTATGGGGGTGGGTTTGACTTTTGAGCCTTGCCTAAAAAAGGCACTATGGGAGTGGCAAGAGCCTTTGCCAATATCCAAAAGCCCAGTGGTGACAGGTGCATGCCGTCCCTAGCGAAGCAACGTGGCTTGTCGAGCATGTCATCCCAGGCTGACAGACACTAGATCCCCTTTGAATGACACCAAAATTTTAGCCAATTGTTAAAATCGATCATTTTGTCTTTGTACTGTGGCATCATTCTAGGTGAGGGTAAGATGCTGCTCAAGGTCAGGGTCATACCAGCCTGGGCTACATGATCAGAGAGCTCATCTATGTCTCTTTTCATGTAGTCCAGGGAGGTACGTCTCAGGTCATTCACACCAGCATGTACAATGACTGAGTCATATTTGTATTTGCTTTGGAGTGACCTGAGTGTTTGCGTTATGTGTCGGATCCTAGCACCCGACAGCCAGCTCACCATGACCTTCTCTTTATTCAGCCTGGTGAGCGGGACATCAGTGTGTCTGACAATAGAGTCACCTATAACAAGAGTATCAGGTGTGTTATTCAGCCTTAAGGGCTGTGGCTGCTTGGCACACTGACTTTGTGGGTTATGTGTTGTGTGTGTTTTGTTTTTAGGTAGTGTTTGCTTGGATGTCTGCTTTGGAGGTCTCTGTTGCTTAGGTAGATTTTTATTTAGAGCATCCGAGTATGTTTTTGTGGATTTATGTGTTTGGTTCGCTGATGTGGTGGGACTATGTGATACTGGAATTGTGTTGTGTGAGGTTACCTTCTCCTCCTGACTGGTTACACCAGTTTTAAGATGAGAGAGCTCAGCCTCCAGTTTGGCTAAATAGTTGCATCTCTCACATATATTTGAACCTGTTTGGAGGAGGAGAGTGTTGTCCGTGTACATGAGACAGTTGTAACATTGCCTCAAAATTCCCAGATTCACCAGCTGGACTGGAGAGGAAACCATTGACTGACCTTTGGACATGCTAGAGTAATAGGGAAACTGAATTTAAGATGGACAAATAGAGGACAGGGTAATCGTAGAGAGAATAAGAGTAAGCAGTGCTTATGGTTTAATAGTGCTAACTTGTAGGATTACTTAATTGGACCAGTGAAGGGCCTTAGAATGAGAATATGGTGTTTAAATTGAGAGATAGAGCAGTTCTAAGGGAAAAAGTGAAGAGCAGACTTTGTGGAGCCAGGAATAGTTTAAACCCAATTAGGCGGCGCTGCCCGCTGTTGCGCTATGCACAAAAACATGCAAAACCATGCAAAAGAGGGTTTTAAGAGAGGAAGATGAAGGAGTTTTGGAATTGACCCAAAATGGCCAATAAAACTACAGTTTCAAGTCAGTAACCACTCCCA
The DNA here is from genome assembly GCF_019279795.1 of Protopterus annectens. Classification (NCBI taxonomy): domain Eukaryota; kingdom Metazoa; phylum Chordata; order Ceratodontiformes; family Protopteridae; genus Protopterus; species Protopterus annectens. The sequence goes on from NC_056734.1 coordinate 918,774,417, forward strand.
CAGGGGCAGGCAGGCTGCTCAATGTTTTTCACTGCCACTGATCAACAGAGAGACTTTCCTTTAGCCCAAGCAAAAAATGGCCTCATAGAAACTTACAAACAGTTCAAGAACAGCAAGCCTGTAACTGAACTTTTTTAAATCTCAGAAAAGTGGGAAAAAAGCAAGATTTTTTTTTTGTTTGTTTTTTTCAGAGATAGCAGAGATTCACAAATCTACCCTGGGGATTGTGGCTTCTGGATGGGGGAATGATGGGTATGGACTTACACCCTGGCGACCACTTCTGTGCCACTGCTCTACAGTGGCACAGGAAAATAACATACCCAACTGTAGTCGTGCTTGACTGTGTAGTCTTTATCATTCCTATGTAATACTTTGTAGACACCAGTCACCACAGATGGCTACCATGATATGCAGCATGTTAAAAGACATTACACATGTGTATGCCTGGCTACAGGGTAGTCACACACACAAACACACACACACTTGCCAGTATTGTGCATACACATCTTGCCTATGTAAAGGTAACTAGTACAGTGGTATGCAGTTTGGGTATGTGCCACAGAACACATACAATTACACTTACTCTGATTCCACTTCTGAGCTTGGTGACATCACAGAACTGATTACTTGCAGTGGGGAGGGGGAAGAGAGAGGTTTAGCAGTTGACAAGGATGAAGGCCAGTGCAAAAGGTGGTATGTCTTTGGAATGCAGCAAAACCCGTTGTCATGACAGGATGCAGACACAAATACACACACACCATTTGTGGACACACACAAAAACACACTCGACCATTTGCTGACATGCACACAGTTGCCAGTGGTGGGATCAGAACTCCTGCTTATCTACAAATCACTATTACAGTAGTACGCAGTTACAAGACACGCCACAAAGATTACATATTCCAATGCAGTCAGAATGCTCTTCTAAGATTGAGGACAACAAGAGGGATACTGACAGTCATGAAGTACATAGCTGTAAACCTGTGTGTTTAAAGTAGGTGTCCATTACAACCTGTATGCACAAACAAGACACATCATCTGCAGGTAGTACATACGTAGATCTGTGAGGTATATTTGTAGCATAACAGAAACCTGAACTGGAGTATGCCCATCTGTGTAATGGACAACTACTATCACTTTACATGGTTACAGCGGTCATGCTCATGCACATAGAATCACAGAACTTATTTGGATGCATTGACTCCAATTACATAAGGCGACAGTGGGCATGCTCATACACTTAGTAGCACAAGGCCATTTGGGATGCACTATGACTACAACTACACAAGGATATACTGGGCATACTCATACACTTAGTAACAAAGGGCTTGTTGGAGGCACTAACTCAAATTACACAAAGTGGCAGTGGGTACGCTCATACACGTAGTAGCACAGGGCTGTTTGGGATGCACTCCGATTCTAACCACAGAAGGCCACAGTGTGCATGCTCATACACTTACATGTACAGAACACATTGTAATGGACTCCTATTGTAAACACACAGGTTTACAGCTATGTACATCTTACCTGTCAGTATATATGCACATCATACTGGTTTACTACCAGATACCTGTATTTGGCCCGTAAATTATATATCTGTGTCTGTAATGTGTGATACACATACATACATGTACAAGAAGTACTGACATATATATGTTAAGTATACACAATCATGCATGTGTGGATGTGACAGCCAATTGGTTAACTGGGACACACAGGTGGATGCTACCTACAGCATGTGTCACACACCTTGCTGCCCTGAAAGGCATACATTGATAGTAGGTTCTGGTCAGTGGCATTATACTTGGAACAGTGGCATGTGCAAGCATAATGTGCGAGCCACATTGTTTAATGGTACTGAGGTGCAGGTGTCAAGATGACCTCTCCCAGCTGTGTTAATAGTTGTCATTTTTAGCAGGACTGCTACCCTAAGTATATCTCTCATTGGTTATATACACATTTTCTGCTGCTGTTTGTCACCTTAAATGTGGCATTTGCAACCAAGCATATTACTGCCACTTGCAGTGATGTCATGGTATGAGTGGCAATTGCTAAACCAAAAATATGAGCCAATGTCCTGCTGTTATTACGAGGTTGTCCAGTGTCTGTCATTCCAGGCTGTCATGACTGAATGATAAGCCTTTAACACAGAGCACATGCATCCATGTTTCAAGTGTGTGTGGATAATACCTAGGTCGCATTTACCCATATAGTCGCATTCCAAGGCAAATGTCTTACACACAGAAGTAACACCCTGACACCTACAAGACAATTGCATTGGATGCTTATGCTAACCACTGCTAGATGTGTGGCTTTAGTAATCCATTTGCTCAATGTAGAACCTACAATGGGGAATACTGACATATGTGCAGTGAGGAACACCTGGCTGAAGGCTCTGTAGTGCACAATTGCACTACCACCATATAACTCAGATCCAGACATGTCGGCCTTAACAGTGGTATGGAACATTCCAGGTGGTGGTGTCCACATATTTATAAAGGCTACTCACATGTAAAGACCACTACTCTGACATAACTCATCACAGATGAGTTAGGTACAGGTGACAGTGGCAAATGCTGGATTCTAGGTTGCATCCTCATATACATCCACCACCTTGTCCCCAGACTACCAACACACATCCATATGTGGTATGACATAGTATGGTAGACCACCAGATAACCTTCGATTGGTGGACTGTACTTAGGCCTACATCAACTGTGCAAAGTACCCATGTACAGACACAGCTGCATAATGTGTTATGCAATGCAATAATACCACTGTTTGTAACCAGCTCAGTTGTACACACACCAGAGTCCCTTGGATATTGTCAGCATTAACACAGTCAACTGTTGCTGTACACCAGTAAACAACACCCTCATGGCTGGATATGTCCTAACTGTACCTGCCCTGGATATGTACATCCCACACTCATACAACATAAATGACACTACCATAGCTTTTGTTATCCTTCCTACATACAGGTGGCTACAGTCATTACACACATGCACATGGCAGATAGCATGCTAACAGTACATAAGGTTTGATATATATGTTAACAGAGGTAATATTCCCTCTCTACTGGTCACCCATGACACCCATCATATCATACAACAACCCATGTGGCGTGTATGTCATTAGACATGTCCAACTAATACAATGCCTACAAACATACCCAAATAACAGGATCATAGGACCTACACAAGGCCTGTATTGTCAGACTCAGGAAAATCCAGCTCTTCTCTGTATGTTCCTTAGTAGTCACAAGTGATATGTTTATGACATGTACAGCCATGTGTGGTCACAGCTCTTACATATACCCCATGCCAACAATTGCAAGCCATGCATGCTGTGTGCTGTTTGGACATATTCCATAGTGCCACAATAGCCAGTAAATGCTGGGGTGAGATGTTTACAAGCCACAGACCTCACACATGCTTGAATGAGTGTACTGCCTATCCTAACAGAGCACATTGCTGGCATTCTTCCAGTAAACATGAGGTGTGTGTGGCAAATATGATGTGCTTGCTGTTGACCATTACAGTGTCCTGGCTTCAGCAGGGGACTGTCAAGTAACAGTTTGTAGGAGCATGACATGGAATAATGCTGTGTGTGTCTTGCTGATATATGCTGTTGTCATATATGTATGCTTGACTACTCGGTGACGGGGGTTGTGCCCTACCAGTACATGAATACAACATCCATTTTGGTGTAATGCTCGGCTATGTTTCACACATGGCGTGGGGAAGGTGTGGAATGTATCCTCTTGACCTGCCAGTGCACTTACTGATGTAGACCGCATATGTATACATGTATTGATGTTTGTGTAGATTCCATGTGTGTGCAGTGTCTGATGTTTGAAGGTGACTGTTGTCTTAGTACATCATGCTGTTGCACTACAGCCTCAACATTGTCAACTGTATATGGTGATATGCTCAAAGTACAGTAAGCTGTACATGAAGTATGGACAGACATTTGGACATGACTACTTAGTGGTGGGGCTACTTTGTTACAACCATTCCTACAATAACCTGTGTAACTGCTAATGTCTGGTATTGTTAATTGAAGTGGAAGACAGGCAGTGTAGAATGCAGTGAAGGTGACACTGAAGGCAAGCCTCTTGACACCTGTAACAGTAATACCTCCCCTGTGCATATATTGTGCATATATCAGCACAGTTGGCAAAGGAAAGAGTAAGCTTTGTAGCGAATGTGATATTGCTGTACTTCTGTAATATATATCATGAGATAGGCAGGTGTTTGATTTACAGTACTGGCATGTATGAGTTTGAGTGTGTCCATATATGTCACGTATGGTTGGGAATACATCCCACATGTTTTCACTCTCCTGAACACTGTTGTTGACATCAGTACAGAGTGAAGTGTAGAAAGAAAGGCATAGGCAGGTGGTTGAACCTCACACATGTCAAGTGTCTGTATGTGTGTGACATAGGTGTATATCTTTGTGAATGCCACAGAGTGTGTGTGTGTGTGTGTGTGTGTGTGTGTGTGTGTGTGTGTGTGTGTGTGTGTGTGTGTGTGTGTGTGTGTGAGTGCATGGCTGTCCGGACCCAGGAGTGAGACTGTATTTTACCATAGTGACATGTTAATGCCCCCTCCCCCATTCACTCAATGCAATCTAGTATCCCTGTTGATATCATCAATCTTAGGCGGGCATTCTATTCACCTGTTAACATGTACACCCTGGGGTGTGACTTGTTGTTACATAGCCTACTGATGAACCCCCCTCCCCACATACACTCACTGCACTGTAGTATCCCTGTCGATGTCCTCGATCTTAGGCCATTCCGACTACATGTACATATGTAATCTCTGTGACATGTCTTGTAATTGCGTAGTACTGTAATGATGATATGCCCATAGGCAGCAGTTCTCACCCGAACACTGGCAACTGTGTGTGTGTGTGTGTGTGTGTGTGTGTGTGTGTGTGTGTGTGTGCATGTGTGTGTGTGTGTGTGTGTGTGTGTGTGTGTCACAGTGTGTGTTACTGTCTCTGTGAATCCCTGAGTGTGTGGGTGTGTCTGTGTTTTCATGATGTCATGGCAGTGGGTATTACTGCTTCCCAATGAGAAGCCACTATTTCTACTGGCCTTTACCGTTGCCATCCGCAACTATACCTGTGATGTCACCCACTATGGATATGATGGCTCTGAACACAGTAGCTTACTACACAGCTATCATACTCGTGGAACATTAGAACAGTAAACATAATCGAAACATGGGCGATTATAACTGTGATGTGGAACCTAAAATGTGCATGCAGGTATTGTCATACAGACCTGTAAGTAGTTAACATGTACATATGGGACACTAACCGCAAACACCGACATCCCCCAGCACATGCAACTACACCTGAAAGAGGAAGGCAGAACATCAAGATCGATATTCTGATAGTGATGTTACACATGATACATATTGTCACATGTACAAAATGCATTCTAAAACTGTAATACATGGTATGTCTGCTGCCTGTCAACACTAATCAACAATATTAATCCACAATTGTCTACCTAGTATGTTCACCCTGTGCATCAGACCATATGAGCATGTCCCTGCACCGATGGTGTGGATGACAAGGATGCAGCACAGGTATTATCATATGCACAGGGTGATAATGTTTGCCAGAGGCCTAGGCTGTGCCATTGGATGACATCATGTGTGTGTGTTAGGACCTGTGATATAACTGGGCATGTGTGGATGTTATGCATGTGTGTGTGTTGAGGTGCCCTACATTTGTTTCTGGTGTGTGTGTATGTGTGTGTGTGTGTGTGTGTGTGTGTGTGTGTGTGTGTGTGTGTGTGTGTGTGTGTGTGTGTGTGTGTGTATGCACACAGGTCTGGCATGTGGCTGGCCTACACAGGGGTATTATTAACAGCTGCATACTGTACAAAGCAGGTTTCACAGTTCACAGTGTCCCTCCATGGCCACGTGACCTGCACCTGCCAGGGGTTGTACGGGCACTACCAGGCAGAGGTCTAGATTGGGTACCGTCTGATGACACGTGTCCACTGGAATTGTGTCCCTGTTGGGACTGTCCAGGACCACATGCACATGGCTTTCTGCATCCTGGTGTGGACTGCACAGCACCAGCTGCACTGCTGCTTCTACCGCCACTATGGGTGTGGGCATTTGCAGTAGCATGTTCACGTAGACCTTCAATAGGTGATGTAGCTGACCTACGTCCATGTGCCCAATGCCTCACTCCCACCAGATGTTCCAGCACAGACATTCCATGCTCGAGGATTGACATGCCATGGTCAAGGACTCCCACCATGTCACCCAATCGTCTATATCCAAAACATCTGCAAGATGATGATGAGCATTTGTAATTGCCTGGATGTTGTCAGTTAATGAATGGTCAGCAGCCCTCTGAAGCCTCAGACCTTCTCTGCTGTGCCATTCAGCACATGCCTGTGCCTCCATTACAGCCCAAAACATGCTTCTGGTGACTCCAGCTGATGTGCTTTGTCTCACAGGAGCATGTTGGCCAGTGGGCCACCTACGAGCAGCACTGTGCATATGCCTGTGTGGGACATCACCAGTCAGTTGACTGGGATCATGGTGTGCAGGCACACCTTCCATAGTCTCCACACTTCCCTGTTCCATGCTACCATGCGCCAACTGTCCTTCCTCTATGGCCAATGGTGATGGGGTATGTGTAGGCAAGGGAACTGTGTGCAAGGATGAGGGGGATACAGGTGGAATGGCAACCAATGGCACAGATTCAGCCCCTGACAACCCTGCCTGTACCTCAATCATACTATCATCATCACTGATAGAGTCTGTGGGGACACTAACATCAGGTGGACCGCAGGAGGGCAACGTACCTACATCAACACCTGTGAGGTGAAGACAAGAACTGTACATTACAAGTTATACCACACACAGACACACACAGACACATGCTACATGCAGGTGATATGGTAGATGGCATTCAGCTTAGACAATTATAGTGGTAGTTATCATACATCCCTAAGTTGCACACAACAGCATGCATGTGTTATAGCAGACGGCATGCACCTTACACAATTATAGTGGTAGTTAGAATACATACCTGCATTGCACCATTTGTGTTAGTAGCCTATGCCCCATACCTGCAACACAATGCATGCACTTTGCCCCATTGCACCACACTGCCATGGTGTTTGAAAGATACACCACATGTTAACAGACCATCGCTGATCTTTGTACATCTGCCACTGATGCTTTGCGTTGGCCACTGCCCCTATGTGTGCGGACATGAGCAGAAGGGTATGTTGAATGAATACTGTGTTTCCCTGAGCCCTAGCTTGCATATCTCCCCCAAAGCAGTGAATGTCTGTCCAACATTATTCCTCCTACCCCTGAGTTGAGTCTACAGACATTGAGTATGTGGCTGTACATACATGTTTGACATGGCTGTCCCTACTTTGCAATGGTGCCACAGACCAGCACAGGTTTACAGTACACCGGCCTGATGTGTGGTGTATGACCTTGCCAATCACATGTAGTATGACATGTCTTCTGCTGATGTGTTGAATGACATGCATACATGTGTAACACAATGGTGTTCTTTCCATTCCACAGTACGGTAATGGTGTCCCAATACAGGGATGTGTTATAATAACATGGGCCTTCAGCTGTTGCAATGTTGTCTGTCTGCCCTACAAATATGCAGTGACATAGTGCACATTGAGCTGATGTGCATAGGCATTGCAGGGCATCATGTGGCTTCACAATTGCTATACAGTGTGAGTTACTGACACAGTTTGCAGCCATGACTATGTTCACATGCAATACATATCTAATGTGGAATGTGACCCACGTCACTGAGATGTATACACACTAAACCCTAATGTGGAATGTGTGACACAGGTCACCAAAGGGTATATGAATGACACCGCTGCACATCTGCAACCATATTACTGATGCCTGGCAACTATGCCCACACATGGCTAACTTAGCAGTACTCTATGTCCCACATGCCATCTGTGTATCTCACACACATGAAGAGCAGGCATGACAGTGATGTCTGACACCAGCAAGGTGAATGTACTGTATCTGTGGCCTGATGTGGTTGCATGTGTATGTTGTGCAACACATGTATGTATTTGGATACTGTATAGGTGAATGCTTTCATGTTGTGACACACTCAAGATGTTCAAGACATGTTATGTGGTGGTTTCATGTTATGCCTACACAAGTTGCACACAGGCCTGCATGATGTTTAGTGTTTCACATCTGCAATATCACCATTACACAAAGGCCATAGTTGTAATGTGTCAAGCCAATGTACAACAGAGTGTACACACATGTACATCACTTCTACTGTGTGTGTTGCTTCATGTCTCTGGCCATCCTCCATGGCAATATTATCACATGTTCTGTCCAATGGTCGTGATGGCCATCTTAATTCACATGTCAGTGTTATCCCATATGACATACACCCATAGATGTCATATGCTCCACTGAGGACAAGGTTATGCAGACAAAGGGTGGTATATACGGGACATCATGTTTTGCAGGACAGTTGAGCAGTGTTGCAGTCAGCCCACTACATGTCATGGACATGTCAGATAGCACATGACATTGTGTGACATTCATAGCAAGGGTATAATCCACAAGGGTGTATCCTGTGGGCCGGTCATACTCCAGCTCTAACACATTTAGAGTGTGTGCACACATATGCTCTCTGTACAGTACTGTTTGTATTCCCAACATGTGTAATGCTGATATGTAGTATCCGTCCCTACAGTGAAACACATCTTCACCATTGTATTCACAGTTGTCCACACGTCTGACAATGACAGTTTGGAAGGTTTAGTGTAGGTGTTTCATATAATCTTCAATTGTTTCACATGGGTAACCACTGTGATGCATTGCAGGTCTGACCAGTGTCTATTAACAGGACCACCATACATTATGTGTACGTGTTTTATGGTAGATAGCATGCAATTAATATGATCTGTGCATTATCAAGCCTGGTAAATAATAACAATCTCACCTGATACAGGGTGCTGTCACTGCAAAACTCCAAAGGTACCTAAACAGGTGTGTCACAGCAGTAAGATCATTATCCACACCTGTGTTATAGCTACAGGGTACAATGTCCATGTTAGCACATAAGCCAGTAAAATACACTATACTATGGAGTATGCACATCTGTGCATACATAGAGTAGCAGACTACAGTATGTGGCATGTGTGCATACATGCCTTGCATATGATGTTACATTACATATTGTACAGTAACACATGTAACTATGTGGAATATAGTTGTGTTATATGTGCAATACTGACTTACCAGGCAACTCCAGGCTCAGTGGTTGAGAGACACCCACCACCACAATACCAGCTAAAGCTTGTGGATGGAGGTCTGCAGGCATCCCCAGGTTGGCCAGTAGCTCCTCGGTATGTGTGAGTGGGGGCTGGGTGAGTGGCCCCCCACCTGTTGCACCTTGTTCCCCGGCGATTGCATTAGCACTCTGTTTCACCCATCTTATGAGGTCAGTGCAGTGTCGGCACACCTGCTGATAGGTGCAATTGTGACCACCAACATCCTTTACTCTCCTGTGGAGCTCCTCCCACAGGACATCCCACTGCTGTGCATCCTGTGGCACATGGCTGAAGAGTGTTGTATGGTTGTCAAGGAGGTATGGGATGAGGACCTCATCCTCCAAGCAGGTGTACACTGGCAGCCTGCTACATGGCATACCCAGAAGACATAATGATGGAGACAGGTCGCAGTAACTCACAGAGAAGTACAGCTGAACATACATGTGTATCATATTTATTAAGATTACAAATAAGTCTTTGCAAATCTACATGACACTGACACCACTGAGATGTTTAAGTCACACACATTTGATACTTACTGGTGATGTGATGTAATCACCATATATGTGTGTATCATGTGATGACATTGCTCATACTCCATGTGGATTTTGTCTTGACGTGGGCATGTCTGTTTGCCTGTACTGGTGTCTTTACCTATCAGCACATGCCTGGATGTGTTCACATTAATGCAATCGACCTTAAGACTGTGTATATGTCACATATATAGTCATACATAGCCATTAGGGACATGACCTGTGACCCTGCAGACTTGCAAGTATGTATGTGTTTTGCCATATACATTTACATGGCACTGTACAGCTGTGTAGCATCCTGCCATGTATTGTCTGTGTTGCACATGTGTAAAACTTGGGGCAATAGCTAGCCTGATGGTATTTGCAGGGTTGGATATCAACTATAGCATGAATGGTCATAGTGATCTAGTAGGCTATATGCCCTGGGCCATTTATGAGTCTAGGCAGATAGGTTACCCAGCTGTAGGCAACAGACAGGTAAGTTTCAGTGGCCAGTTCAAGCAGTGCCACAGAACTAATCCACAGGGTTACTGATATATTTGTCATGCGGTCATCACACCATGTCACAGAGAGGGGTGATGTGCAGCTTTGCTGGACAGGGATGCATAGTATGGCAAGAGCATGTTAAGTGTATGGGACAGAGATCTGTGAGGCATGTTGTGATCCTTGTACTAGAAAGGTGGATGTCCATGAAGTATGTGTTTATTTGGGATCAGGATGTGTTAAGTGTAGCAAGTCCAACACCTCTGGGTTGGACATGGCTTTATTCAGGGTAGGTTGCATGCTACATAGTGGAGCTAGGGATTGGGAAGGGCAGTGTAGGCCATCTACAAATAGACAGTAAACCTTAAAGGAAATATGTCATCTATTATGGGTCACATGAGTGTTGAGTATGGCTGAGTTTACTGAGTGTAGCTGGAACACACTATGGGTGATGGTGTCCTACAACCTGGCAAGGTCATGATATGCAGTGTGAATCAACCCTACTGTCATCTACATCTGTACTGAGTACATCAAATACGTTGATCACGGTTCATGGCCTTATATACCAGACTCAGCAGGGTAGTTGTGCACTATTTACCATTATCAATGGTGTCTCCCCCTTTGTGGGGTGTGATAACTGTTGCTGTGCACCATTCGGTGTGTACACAGCCTGACAAGGAGCTATGATTGAACATGATGTGTATGTGGCTAGCTGATTGTTCTTACATTTGTGTAGGATACACCCTGGGATGTTGACAGGTCTCATGAAAGCTGTATGTATGGCTTTAGAGAGTGCGGCTTGTACCTGCATATTTGTTATTACAGGGGCCATGTAGTGTAAATGGATATATAACTAAGTGTACCTGTTTGGGGGGGGTGGGATTGGGATTAGGTTCTCCAAGACACTATCTGGATGAACAGGTGCTATTTCTGTAGGTGCAGTACTTCCCATGCCATAGTGCTGTGCAGCACGGCAGGTCTTATTGTTGCCATTACGATTAATGACACAGCTATAGAATGCACTGTGCTTGGCCTCATAATATGTGGCTGATTAGTTTCACAATAGCTTTGTGTGCTTTTATATGGTGTATCTGCATCTTACTGAGGCTGACCAGGAATCACCTACACTCATGTGTGTTCACTCATGCAACAGCTACTACCTTCTGTGGTACAGTTTAAAGCATGGTACCACCAGTTTGCCTTCTTGTTTGTGTTTGGTTGAATCTTGGTTCTGTTTCAATGGCACAATCACTGCATGTATGTGACTGCTTAAGGGTCATCTGTGTAGGATTCAGCATTTGCACATGTGTTGTCTATCTGCATGGGTGCCACCACTTTGCTCTTAGGAAACATAACATTGGCATTGGAGACTGACTATGTGTAGCATACTGTTAGTCCTATTTGTGTGACTACTGTGATCCAGGTCATTGGGGTTGATGGAATCCAACATGCATTGAGTGCAGGTGTTGGTACATGAGGAGTCTTCCCAGTCCATAATGGAATAGTTGAGAGAAGCCATTATTATGGTTTTCTGTCTCAGACCTAATCCTCCCCATTACAGTGCATTATGACAGTTGGGAAATCCGCGGCATGGTAAGTGATCTGTCGCAAGGTGAAATTTGGATTCCACTTTGGCACAAAGGTAGTTGCTCAGCATTCTGCATCTGAAGTTATGCAAGTGCAACTAGCGTGGGGGTGTACATATCCTTCAGGAATATGGACACACCTGTGGCCCATGTGTTCCAATAAAGGATAATGGCCAAGAGGTGAGGTATGTGTTATACCATAGTAATGCAGGTGTGCTTTCTGGAATGTTGAAACATGTCTCAGCCACTGCACAGATATCTTCATCATGTTAGGGATTAACATATGTTTGTCCATATAGTGTTTCTGACATGTGTCATTGTGTAGCAAGACCTGCAGTTTATTGCTTGGCTGTCCCTATAACAGCAGTGGACCTTCAATTGAACTGTGCATGATGAAGGCGCTATAGGGGAAGCATGAGCCCTAGGCAGTATCCAGATTCCCAGGGGTGACAGTAGCAGGCCCTGTCTGGCAAAGCATCATGGTCTGTCAACCATGTTATCCCAGGCAGACAGATACTGGATACCCTTTGACTTGCACCACTACACTAGACAATTGTGGAATACAATCCTTTTGTCCCTGTAATGCAGTATCATTCTGGCCAATGGCAGAATGCTACCCAGGCCTTGGGACATACCTGCATGGGCTACAAGACCTGACAGTTCCTACATGTGTTTCTATGCAGTCCAGACTACTGCATCACAGATCCTGCACAACCTGCAATATGCTAGAGCCATGTGTATCGTTCAAAAGGTGGTCTGAGTGTATGGGTATGTGGCTAATCATGGCAGACAGGCAGCTGACAGTATGTATGCACTCCTATAGGTTGGTGTGTAACATAGTGCTAGAGTTTGCATTCACAAATGAGTACTGTTGGGCATGTTTCCGGCCACATGTTTTGAGGTGTGGCACAATTATGCAAACTATGTCATACAGTTTGTGTATTTCGTTGTCTGTCTCTTCCAGCTTGGGAGGTCACTTGTTTGGCCAGATACGTAGAAGCGTCTGTGAATGTGTGTGATTTCTGGTAGTGTGTGTGGGTGTCCTTACTGTGTTCTGGTAAGGGTATGTGTTGGTTTTGATGATGAGATGCATGAGTTAACCTACACCTCATGACTGTCCAGTCCAGTCATGGCTGTAGACTGGGCTGCCTTCCAGCTTAACCCTGTAGCTGCATCCCAAACAATGTGTGGGGCATGGTGCTAGGTGGGTTTGGCAGTGTACATGGCATAGAGATCACATTCCCCCAGGATGGCCACATACACAAAGCTGACATTGGTAAACACCAGTAGCTGACTAGTGGACATGCCTGTATGAGCATTCAGTACTACAAGTACCAAGTACTGTATTTGGTTTATTTATTGCATATGAAGATGTTTTAGACAGTGATGCTCACATGTAAATATTTGTGTTATGGACGTGACAACACTGGCTATTACAGAAACATTGTAGCTACCTTTAGCAGCAATCCTACTCTGAGCAGCACATCACATCCTGTTAGTTGATTACAAATAATGCAAGTGTCTACAGGTCTGTTTCCTTCTCTGGGTATATACTCACATATCCACCACGACCATTAGCTCTGTTGGGCACAGACACCCTGTCTCCAAACAGAGTCATGTATCAATAGACTCTGATGCCACTATCAACATGATCAAGATATAATCAGATAGTGTAAACCATCACCTATGAAGCGGCTATTACACATGGGCAGCAGTCTCCTACATCTTGCACTCCTACTGCAGATGTTACACTGGAGTTAAAGATGATATGCAACCTGTTTCATTACCAGTACTGTGCACTACCTTGCATACAGTATGTGCAAGTGGCTGTTAGGTTGGCAATGAGAGGTTAGGCTACACAAACCTGGTAGTTCAACCAATGTGTCTGTACTCTCAATATCCACTCTATGTAGGTGCACACTTAGCCATCTGGCCAGCCCTGTAACAAGGGTCACTGCACATTTGCATAACATGTACACATGCACAGCTGTTAGTGCTTGCAAACAATACTAGAGAGGACCAGCCCTGTAACAAGGGTCACTACACATTTGCATAACATATACACATGCACAGCTGTTATTGCTTGCAAATGATACTAGAGAGGTCCAGCCCTGTAACAAGGGTCACTGCATATTTACTTAACATGTACACATACACAGCCGTTATTGCTTGCAAACGATACTGTTGAAAGGTGCCAGTCCCTAGGTGCCTACACTGTCAGTGTGTGTGCTATACTTTCTCTCATTGCCAAGGCATGGGCATACTGGGCACGTCTCCATCTGCCTACTGGAGCTGGCTCAGGGTGTTCGTGGTCTGAGTACCTCTGTGCCTGTGGGGCCCTTGGCAATGGTGGTGGGCTGTGAGGGCCTTCACCATTCTGTCCCTGCTGCAGCTGTTTCCGCAGGACCATATTGTGTGGCAAGGCACATACTATGAAGATGTGAGCACACATGCCTGGAGAGTACTGCAAGGATCCACCAGATATATCCAAGCAATGGAACCGTGATTTCAGCATCCCAAACACACACTCTATGATGATTCTGGTTTGTGTGTGTGCCTCATTATGGCATTCCTGCATGGGTGTGTGTGCATTTCTGATGGGAGTCATCATCCTCAGTTCCAGTGCATAGCCAGCATCTCCCACCATGTGGCCATTTGGGATGTCCCCCCAGCAAATAACTGATACAGCTGTGAGGCATGCCAGATGTGGGAGTCATGATAGCTTCCAGGCCTGCCAGCACACACATCCATGGGGATTGCACACGACCTGTCAGTTGATGGAGGGGTATCCCTTGTGGTTTATGTAGTGCCTTCCCTGCTCACTGGGTGGTGACTTGATGTGTATGTGCATGCAGTCTATTGCACCCAGTACCTCCCGGTATTCTGCCACGCAGTGGAAGAGACGCATATTGCTTGTCAACTCCTCCTGCGTTTGGGGGAAGTATATGTGCTCATTGGCATGTGGTAACATGGCATCCAGAAACTGGTGTAGTACCCTGGATGCTGATGCCTGTGAGATCCCCATGATATCCCCAGTTGGTCTTTGAACGGTACCTGTAGCTAGTATTCTCAGGCTTACAAATACCTTCGTATCCACTGGCATGGGTTCCCTTCTGTTTGTTCTGGCTCTGAGGCGTGGCTGGCACAGTTCCACAAGTTGCTGCAGGATGTCCCTGTCCACCCTGTAATGCTCTACTATTTCCAGATCATGTAGCTCCTAGTAGGGTACCTTGGGTCTGAACACTCTCCTCCTCCTCTGGTGCCCGAGATGGTCGTGTGCATCATCCTCCACACCACCTTCAGTCTCCAACACATGCTGGTAGATCAAAGCTATGGCAGCCCCTAACATGTACATACTAAAAGTTCCCTGTCTGTATACATCACTGGTGCAGAGTGTATGGGAATACACAAATGTGTGTGAGGTGCTTTCATACTTTATACTATTGTGCTATGGATGCTGGTGATGTCAGTGGGTGTGTATGAGCTATTCCAGCTGCAGCGTGTCTTAATTATGGGTTTTGCAATGAGTACTGCAAGTGTGGGGCCTTTACTGTGGAGATATGCTTGCCTGCCTTGATTAATCTGTTGCCCTTTTATTCACTTTTAAACCTGGATCCCCTTCCATTATCAAGCATGCAGCCACCTGCCGTATTTCTTGTTTTGTACTTTCCCTACCCAGTCATGGCAAAATGTGTCTTGTAGCTGATATACTGCAAATCGGCTTTGTTCTGCTTTGACACTTTACCATTTTCTTTGCAGTACAGCCCCTCCCCTTTCCTGTTCTGCAGGTAGCTGCTTGCAGCCTTATTAACTGTTGCCAATGGCCCACTGTAGGCTCCTAGGTGTTAATTAGTCATTTGTACTCCAATTTCACTGCTGCAGCATTTCCTTATTTCTTTCCTATATCTTTCCTGTTTCAGCTGCAGTGTAAACGGGTTTACGTGTGTTTTCATCTCCGTTCAAATGCATACTTGATTACCTTGTGTACTCTCAGCTAAGCATAGCTATGGCCAGTTCAACATACCCCTATCCTGCAGCTTTGCCTAGCTAGGGGAAAACTGGTTTAGCAATGCTCCAATGTGCTTACAGCAATGCCGACACACCCCTCTCTTGATGTCATCTTTTCTCAAGGGCACACCTCGGTGTTATAATGCTACGCTGTGAGGTGCATCCTTACACTAGCGGGGAATCTGTGATTCACTATTACTCCTCTCATTTGCATGGCATTGCCTACTAATCCCTAGCTATCTCGCATAACACTGTCACAGCCCCTTAGCAGCCCTTGTGCCATAGTATGGTGTAGCATGCCTGCATTGACTATTATGGGGAAATTGTGATATGTGTTACATTGTAGTTTTATTCTATATTTTTATATTTTCCTTGTGATCCCCTTTGCGCACCACTGCCCTGCACTTCCACGTCATGATAGTGCAACTATATATATATATATATATATATATATATATATATATATATATATATATATATATATATATATATATATATATATATATATATATATATATATATATATATATATATATATATATATATATATATATATATATATATATATATATATATCTATATTAAATGTTAATTTTATATTTTGTGCATTTTTTATGCCAATGGCTATATATTTAACCAGTGGCATATATTGACAATGTAATACATGTGTTTGGTTGGCTGTCAAGTCTCTGATTTTATGTTTGAAAAAATGTAAACCATTTTCTATGGTTTACATTTCTGCATGCTTACACTACACCTGCACCACTTCCTGGATCGCTACATACCTTCATTTGCATGCTACACTGCTGCACATGGGGTAATTAGCATACAGGGCCTGGGAGTTGTGTGGGCGTACCTTACGCAGGTAGTGCACATGGGAGCAGCTCATACCTGGATCGCTCTGCGGCCATATTTGGTGTTAGAATGTCGACGCTATGCCTGCACCTGGCGCAAGCTTTATGAATCCAGGGAAAAGTCTAAAACTAGGGAGCTTTCTGTATTGTCTCTAAGGTGAAATAACTACTAGTCTTGAAATGTGAAGGGTTGTAAGTGTTTTATGACTTCCAGCATCTGCCAAAGATCTGAGGTCTGTGGATTTTCACAGGTAGATGCTAAATACTGCTAGCTTCCAGCAGTGGGGAGTTTCACCTGGGACAGTCATATGATAAGAAATGATGTCATTCTGCAAGCTATCCCAGCAGTAATATTTGAGGTATTAATTTGAGAGGTCTCTTAGTAAGACATAGCATTCTGTATTCTGTCCTGGACCTGAAGATAACAACTAGATGATCCATTCATCACATCTGCCTTGCTCTTAAGTAAGTTAACTATGGTATAGTAATTCTGTTAGATTCAACCAGCAATATAGTGTAGCATAGTTTAGATGTTTTTCTTTATTTATTTGAGACTGTCCTGCAATGTTGTTTTAAATATTTCCTGTGGTTTTGAACTCGGATGTCACTGTGAATATATACTGAGTATTTTCTTGTTATTTTATTATTTATTATTAAATATATTTAAACATTTCATTGTGGCTGATCTTTGTGTGACATATTTAAATTTTGAGAGTACTTGCATATTTATTTAGTGACATTGTATGGGCCACTCATAATAGTCTTGCTCTTGGTCAAACTACCATTTGTATTAATAGTAACATTACACAGTAAGATTGGACACCCTTTGTTAATGGCCTTAAAGTAGCTGATAAGGAGTTGGCTGGTAGCAGTACCTTATAGTCTGGGCAAAAGGGGGCATAGCTAGTAAACCTCTGCCAGCATTTCCCAGGTGTGTGTGTGTGTGTATGTGTGTGTGTGTGTGTGTGTGTGTGTGTGTGTGTGTGTGTGTGTGTGTGTGTGAGTGTGTGTAAAGTGTGAGTGTAAAGTGAGTGTATGTCAGCTACATGGGATGGGAAACGAAGAACTGGTTGGACAGAGAGAGTGCTGGAGGTCTTGGCTTGGCCACGTAGCTAACATCTCAACTCTATAGCTGTGCCAGTGGGAAGTCTTAATGGGGATCTGGAGAAAGAGGGAGAAACCAGCCCCAGAATGACTGTGGTGTATGTGTGCTTTTAAGAGAAATTCCACTTGATGCAGAGAGCTGCATCAGGAAATACTGTGTGTGTGTCATGTCATCCTTTCAGTGTGTGTCCCCCACTGTTGCCAGTGGTGAGGATTGAAGCTCCTTGATTACTGGTCCAGTGGTGGGTCATTACAACCTCCATAATAGTGGAGAGACCAAGGAAATTGTCTGGGCATTTCAACTTTGAATTTTTGAGTAGTTATTGATAACACTGCTGCCAAGTAGTCAGTTACACAATTTCTGTTCTCATTACATAAATATTCACAGACGTGGATGTAATGTTAATGTATAACAATTTTTGTTTTTTTGTTGGTTGGGGGGGGGGGCTTAGCTTGTATGTAGTCTGAAATTAGCATATTGTGTTATATTGTCATGTGGCGAGGATGGGTGCACAGATTTTATTTGAGAAGAATGATTTCCCTATGTGCTACAAATGTGTTTTGTCTTTTTTCTGTTTCATGTCGTACAGGATTATGATACCCAAACCATCTGTTCCACACAAGCCACCATTCAGTGATGCAGAGAATGAGGTCATTATTGAAGTCATGTGCTGTCATGAATCCTTCCTGCTTGACAGAGGCAGAGGTGATATGTCTGCCAGAAAAGGTATATGGCATTAGGTGATCGCTGAGATAAATTCAGTGGGTGGCCATGCCAGAAACTATAATCAGGTGTGGCACCATGCCACTGGTATGATTACAGCAGCACACAGGAGGGCAGCTGTGGTAGGACAAGAACAGATGGCTAATGGAGGTGGTCCTGCTACCAAGCAACCACTCACTGTCCACTGTCAGAAATCCTGACAGTTCAGCAGAGGGTTTACACAGACTCCTTGATGTTGGTGCTGATGTGGGTGACAGGCCAACCATGTCCCAAGAAGAACTTCCAGGTATGCTCTAGATATATATATATATATATATATATATATATATATATATAAATATATATATATATATATATATATATATATATATATATATAAATATATATATATATATATATGTATAAAAGTCATTTAATGCCATTCTATACATCTTTATGTGTTACGACTTGTACGTATGGAAACATTGAGATGTGTGCCTCACAAGAGACAGAGTCCAATAGAGATGTTGGGGGGTGGTCAGGCTGACTGATTCTGAGATATTTCTTAAGGGGACGATAGGCAGAGCATTATTTTCTTGCCATTGTCTCATTTGCATTGTGATTCTTATTAGCCTTCTTTCCTCTGCCTTCCCATTTTTCCAGGGAAATCACAATTACCATATGAAAAAACGCTTGGACATGGTAAGCACAAACTTCCTTTGATTATTAATAACCATTACTTAGATGTAAGTCTGACTAAGCAGTAAGTATTGTATTACTTTAGCATCTGAAAGTGTTTGACATGAGTATTTAGAACACAGATTGGATCATTTCCAGTCACTATTTCTCTCCTTGTGTTTGTAGCTTATTATCACAGGTGACTCTGACAGTGGCATGTACAACTCATACCACCAGATGTCAGAGTATTGGAGGCCTCTGATGGTGATGGTTGTGATTTTCAGGCAAGCCAGGAAGGGCAAAGGCTATGATTGGCACTGAGGGTGTATCTTGCACACATCCACTGGCTTTATTTCAGATACAGTCAGTATGCTAGCGCATAGCCATTCCACTGAGCTCTCACAGATAGGACAGGTTGAGGCTGATAACAGTTGATCAGGGTAGTGTGATTACTCCAGTTGCAGAGCTGATTGAGTCTGCCCATAGCCATCTTGAGGGTTTAGTACCACACAGGATGGTTGCTGGAAGTGCTCAGAGGGGGCCTACTGTTCACCCTCGTCCTGATGCTTGTGTGTCATTACATGCCACCAGATGTATGTATAAGGCTGTCATGGTAGCGCAGGCATGTTCTACCAGGACCTCAGAAGGGATAGCATGAGTCCTATACGTGGGGAATTCTGGCATATGTGACTGTGTCAACTGTGTGAATGACTCACTGGATAGGATGAGTGACATGCTGAGTAGATCCCTGTCTGTCATGGTACGTCTGTTGGAAGAGGTTCAGCAACTATGTGTCTGTAGAGCAGCAACATCTTCTGGAGTTAGCCAATGTGGCAGTGTCAGATCCCGGTCCTGTAGTGGCACTACTTCCATTGTTTCATCAGTGAGTGACATGCCCATACTCAGACTTGGTAGGCTATGAGGTTGTGGTTCTAGATGTAGTCATGAAGAGAAGCGCATCCAGTAGACATCGCTCACAGTCAGGTAGCACTCCAATTTCGAACTGTAGATGTGGAATTGGCAGTGCAACTCCTGACAGAGGCAATTTGCGTGGTCAGTAGTGATGACACTGAACTGATAAATTTACCATGCATAGCTCACATCCGTCTGATGTGCCAGAACATAGTATTAGCACAGAGCTTGACTGTCTTCATGCAGACACACACACATTTTACAACAAAATGACCATACTTACTCACACACATGCAGGCTAAACAAACCTTAATGTTAATTGGACTACATCTCCTGTTAGTGGCCCTGACATAGTTCATACTTTACTGAATGTTCTGTGTTGGTTGCTCACACACACTCCCTAATTTGGTGTCAGCCTTGGCCTACTACCCTGCCACCCATCCACTCAGTGCAAATAACGACTATGTCATGCCCGTTGTTCATTTGGTGTTGATTTAGGGTTACATGTATGTCGGATGCACAGAGTGGATAGTTAAGTGAGTCTTTCTCACTATGTTGATTTTATGCATATGTATTACATGAGAATACTTTTGATCTTTTTGTACATGGTCATTCTAGAATATTTTGTTTCAGTTAGAATTGTAAATTATGCACTCAAATCACTGATATTGCATTCTTGCTTATTGCTGTATTTGTGAAACTGTTAATATAAATGTTCTGTTGACTGTTTTGTGTACACTGGGTAAATGACTGGCTTGATGCTGGTTATTGTGTACAATGCATAGCTGTATATTGCAGAGAAAGCTTTATTGGCTTATAGGAATGCCATTTGTTGACACTTTTCACAGGTTCTGATTAAGTTCCTTTACAACGAACAGTATGCAAGTATATCAGTTACATTTATCATCTTACACATTTGGTTGTATACTACAGGTTCCACACTTACCTTGACATTACTGAAGATGTGAGTCATGTATTTTAGGGTTGTCTCTGTATAATGCCATCCATACGTAGATATTACATGGTGAAGTAAAGCTTGTGGACATTGGTTGGCATATGTTTTAATATTTATATGTGCTTAGGTTGTTATGTGTATTCCTTCACTGGTGAATGTGTGCACTATCATTTGCCTCTTAGGTGGTGAGTATCTGTGCTATCCTTTGTGTCTTTGCCAGGGCAAGAGCATATTGTGCACGTCTATGTCTGTCGGCTCCCTCTGCTGCTGGAGATTCTGCCTCAGAATCCTCATCTGTATCTGCTGGAGGTGCTGGCTCTGCCTGTGGTCCTGGTCCTTGCTGTCCTTTGCTGCTTTTTTCTCAAGATGATATTGTACAACATGGCACAGACTGTGAGAATTTCTGCACAGGTGCCTCGGTCGTACTCTAGGGTACCCCCTGATGTTTGTAGATAATGGAAACATGACTTCAGCATGCCAAGCACATGCTCTATGATGGTTCTAGTTTGAACATGAGCATCACTGTATCTTTCTGCTCTGGGTGTGTGTGTATTTCTGAACCTGCATCGCTCAGCAGTAGATGACATTGTGGAACATCACCCCTGGAAAACTGTAAAGCTGAGAAGTGTGCCGTATGTCTGAGTCATGCTAACTGCCTGGATTGCCTGCACAGACATTGAGGATGATCCCTCAGGCTTTACAGACAACCTGGCAGTTGACTGAGTGGACCCCCTTCTTGTTGATGTATGTCCTTTCCTGTTCACTAGGTGAGGCTTTTATTTCTATATGAGTGCAGTCTATGGCCCCTAAAATGTCATGGCAGTGTGCTACAGCATAAAATTCCTGCATTGTTCTCTCTCTCTCTCTCTCTCTCTCTCTCTCTCTCTCTCTCTCCTGGTGTGTGTGTTAAGAATTACATGACATGCATATATTCTGGGGCTTGATTAAGACAGGGGTGGAATATTCTGGGGCTTGAGGTTTGTAACACCCCTATTTTATCCCATGTGGATCTCTGGAATGTACTAGTAGCTAATATCCTTAATGCTACACATACCTTAGTTTTGGGCAGCATAGGTTCCTCCTTGATTTCCCCTATGAATTGAGGTTGCAGAGTTCCTATAGTGTTTCCTTATCGACCCTGTATTGCCCTAATATTTCAATCTCATGCAACCCGAAGAGTTCTATCAGCAACAGCAGGATAGATTTGAGCCTGTTGCACATACACATGCAAGAGAGCAGCAGCCCCTAACATTGTTTTTTTTTTTTCTAAGTGTGATTGTGGCTGTATTGCAGTAGGTCTTGGAGTTCATGGTAAAGAGCTACACCAAGTCTACATGATTACTTTGTAGCTTCCTGAATGGCTCCACCATATTTGATTGGTTAATTAGCATGTAATTCAGCTAGTTAGGCTTTCATTAGCATATTTGCCATTTACCTTTGTTTGGCAGCTCTGCACAATGAGTAGGTCTGTTTAATGAATATAAAATAGTGCAGATGGTAGCAGTGCAGAGATTAGCCATTCTAATTTGGATAACATCATCAACACTGTAGGCACAATTTTTGGTATCAAAGTAAACAAAGCAACAACACAAAAATTGGATAATCTAACAAATGATGAAGTAATCAGAGTTTCATCTAGTGCATATGCTCAAGAATTAACTAATATGCAATAAAAAAAACAGAAGAGAGGGAGAGTGAAACATAAGTAGCAGTGATACAGCAGATTGGCAATTAGTTATAAGAAAGAAAAAGTTAAAAGAAGGGTTCTAGGTGGCCGTAACAATATAGATTGCAATGCTGAAGTTAACAGTCTAGACAACTTACTTATAACACAGGATAAAGACCACATCATGAGACTGACCAATAATGCTGGCAATACATCTAGCTGTGGGTTTTTTAAATGGCAGAGACACAAGTACAGTGGTAAATCTTAATTCTTCAGATAAGAAAGATAACTTTGAGATTCTAACTTTAGGTTATTCAATATTAAAAGCAGTGGTGTGACATCTAAGTAAATGTGCTAAGGAAAATACTGCAGATTCCTCACTTCCAGGTTTGAAACTGACTTGCCAGTACTGGTCTTCGGTCATATTTGAAACAAGTAATGCCTAAGTACACATTCCGCACACATTCTTGTTCACACAGGAATGAGTGGCTTACATTATACTCCACTTAATCATATAAAAACACTCACCTCTACAGAATATTCAGATTATGGGAAAATCTTCTCCTGCTAGAGTGCTCAAGTGAAATCATCCACCTTTCAAAGTAGAATAACCGCTTACATACCAAAGCATGTATGTTCAACAGTTGGTTGAGACAAATATGCTTGGTATATGACAATAAATTAGTGACATACATAGAGGAGTATGACCATGGTATGAGATTGTTTTCTAACAGTTATTTACATCTGAGCAACACCAGTCCTGCATCTGTGTCTAGTAAAATCTCAGACGCTATTAAAATATTTGTAGAGGTTTTTATATTATGGGACCCATTAGAGCAACAGAATTTGATAATAAAATGTTTGTTTTTTTATCAGAACTCCTACAGTATTAACAACAAATATCATGATCTAAGTAATATAATTGAGCCTGAAGGTTATAAGGTCACTGCCATCACAGTTATTTGGACACTGCAGGTTTATTTTTCATACTTTGTTAAATATGAATGTCCCAGAAATAACAAAAGAGGTTGTGGAGTATAGCTTCTCATTCATAATTTTTTTACTTCTGACTTGTACAAACATATAACTTACTAGAATGTGTTATTATTGATGGTGTAGTACTGAATAATGCAGTAGGAATAGTTTTATCATCTTACATGGCGCAACACACCATTGGGAATACCAATCTCATTTAAGTAAGATCCCAAATTACGATGATATCTTATTGATGGAAAACTTAAAATATCTTAGACTGGCTTAACCATGTAGCAACAAAAACATACTCTAAGGAAATTTGTAAATATACTCTCTATATTCTTGAAAACTAATTGGTGAAAACAGGAGAAAACAGTAAGTTATCAGACATCATAGCCGTCTCTACACCAGGACTATAAAGACCTTGAGGTTAATTCAGCAACTGGGCTGTTCAGATCACAATTATGTTGAGTATGATATAGTTAGAACAGTGCCTGAAGATAATAAAATAAAACTGTTTAGTTATGGTAGGATTAACTATACTAAACTACACAACATTATTAATAGTGTTGATTGGTCCACATACTCACTAGACATAGAAAGAGACTTTGGCTACACCATGCTAGAAAATATTTTAAGACATGGTATTTGGTGTAGTTATAGTATGAAACATAAGATCAATAGGGGAATGTTTCCATTCTAGAGGAATTGTGAATTAACTAAAATGTGCAAGAAAAAGTAAAAGGCTTTTAGAGTCTGCAAATTATATCCCAATACCCTGAATAAGAAAAAAAAAATGAACAAAATAAGTATGTCCTTTAAAAAATGAAATTGTACTAGTAAAAGCCAGCTATGAATGAATACTAGCTATGGATGCTAGTACTTAAAAGAACTAATACAGATATAATAATAATAATAAAGATAAAAAAATTCCAAGACAGGGCTACAAACATTCCTTAGTTACAGACACCTTTATAATTACTAATGAATTCTATAAGTATTTAAATTCTGTCTGTAACATTTCCTCTGAAAAAATATTTGGACCACAGATCACAATGAGAAATTGTTGCCCATATGTACAACTTAAAAAAGACTCTTGCACTAATGTTATAAAATATTTTATTATACTTCAATACCACAGTCAAGTCCCTATTGATAGCAGCAGCAGTACATACCATCACATAAACAACTAGTTTGAAAATATCTGCTTAGTCAATGACAGTTATTTTGTGAACACACTTGCTTTCCTGAAGCATAGTAAGTCATTACAATTTATAACTTGTAATGTATGATGATGCACTTCACCATGTACACCTAAAATATGTAGATACTTGCTTGTTTTACTGTCTGTACTCAAGTTCAAAACAAGAAGACATGTAAAGAAACATTGTAATGATGATTTATGAAAGATGATGGGAAAATATTGTCAATCAAAAAAGCTCCTGGAAACAATGAACCATGACATTTGATTATTTCTGTGAACATATTTCATGAAACATAAACAATATTTCACTTCAAGTATTAAAATCATAAATAACTCATAGACACAGTTTGTACATCTATTACATTGTCACATTACTTCCTTTGGCATCTGTTCTGTGGTATTATATTTTAAAGTGTTGAGATTAGCCAGGCACAAAGTACAAACCTGCAAAAGCAGTTATAGTAATAAACAAATCCCAGGAGTTTGCATTTAATTCAATTTAGCGACACTACTGATTTGCTACAGAGTAGTATTGTGCCTTTTCTAATTGAGGAAGCTGAAGGGTGCACTGTGCTAACCAAAGTCAGACTTTACAGTTCTTTTCTTTTCAGTATCAATGTCTGTTCCACTGACTATTCATGCTGAATTGTATTTCACTCAGTGGGTTTTATTACTGGTTTTGTTAAACTGATTGGTGACACTGTACTGCACAATGGCTTGAAGGTGTCAGCTGTCACTCTATAATATAAACTGATTGTTGGCTATTTGGTTTTCATTGCAATAGTTCATTCATTTGTAGTGGCTATGTTTTTTTTAAAAGCACCTGATTAATTACTCAGATTAGCACATGAAGTAGCCAAAGAGAATCGTACGCTTGATCGGTAAATGGGACCAACAGTAGATGTCGCTGCAAGGTGAGACTCTCACTTAAACACATTCCCATGACTTGTGATGAAGTTAGCAACTAAACAAGATGTGGACCTAGCCTTCATTTGTTACTGATACCCCACATAGACCACCTATATCCCACAAATGAGTATATAGTCTTGTCGTAACCTCTAATATGGTTTATGAACAATATTGGAATTGCAAATGCAAACTGATATGGGAAAACATCTCTAAAACAACTTTTTGTGAACCTGAGTTCACATTTTCACACACTGTTGAATAACTGTGGAGTAAATATAATTAGGTATGAAAACTGAGGTAGTATCCCAGTACATGGAGGATATACATGGAGCTTGCCAGCTAATGCTGCTTTCTTTTTCAATCACTCTAAGTGGTTTTGTGCTGTATTATGTCATTGAATAGTCAACATGAATCCAATGATATTTTACTTCCATAGAGACACATGTGCCACACATTTCAAATTAGTTTGCCTGTTTCATATGGCAATTCTAGATGTTAATACATTAGTTTGCATGTTTCATATGGGAATGCTAGATGTTGATAAATCACAAATGTGTCTTCCAGTTTTGTCCTTTTACAGTAATTTGCCCCTTCTATTGGGGTCAATGAGGAATGAGTCCTTTGTTTCAGAAGTAGTGAAGATATTAAGTGTACTTTAACTGTGATGACCAAGATTTAAACAACAATATTCAGCATGACAGTCACATAAAGGAGACATGTGGATTTTATCTTAGCATGTACAGGGAACTGTTAAGGTTGCATCCAGTGTACTGAATACAGTATAGGAGGCCTAAATATGCGAGAAATATGATGAGGGTAGACAGATTACAGCTAAGCGACACCAAACTGATGAAAGGCATGAGAGGTCTCATCTCTGAGGAATGATTAAAAATGCTGAATACCCGATTAATTAATACAAGTGGTGATTATTCATTTATTTAAATTTGTCACTTAGATTACTCCTTCTCGGCGTATAACCTATTTCAAGTAGGGAGACCTGAGGAAATACTTACGCACATGAGAGAAATTTACCTGCTCTTGTTTCTGATAGCTGCTATAGGATATTTTGCAATGATGGGGATGGCCGAATGGTTAAGCTGTTTGCCTTACAAACACAAGGTGCAGGGTTTGAGTCTCACAAGGGATAATTAACTAAACTTAAAATGGCTCACAAGGGAAGTTAACTTAGTACTAACCTATGAACCATATAAGCTATCACCAGCCCTTGGGCCTTACAAACACAAGGTGCAGGGTTTGAGTCTCACAAGGGATAATTAACTAAACTTAAAATGGCTCACAAGGGAAGTTAACTTAGTACTAACCTATGAACCATATAAGCTATCACCAGCCCTTGTGCCTTACAAACACAAGGTGCAGGGTTTGAGTCTCACAAGGGATAATTAACTAAACTTAAAATGGCTCACAAGGGAAGTTAACTTAGTACTAACCTATGAACCATATAAGCTATCACCAGCCCAGACAGCTGGGATCTTCAGTTAACATCTCATCCAAAGGATAATACTTTAGGTGTACAGTTTCAACCAAATGATGTACTGTGCAGTTCCATAACTGGAAGCACCTTAGCTCTGGATGTGACTAGAGATTCTATCTCCAACTGATTTTACAGATATTAAAGGTAAGTATGCAAACAGCCTTGCCAATGAAGCTGAATGCAAAAAGTATTTAACACAATAGTGAATGGGTAGGGTTCAAAAACATTTATAGAATGGGACTGAGGGCTCATGAATGGCAAAATGAGTATTTAGTATAAGTCATGTCATGAGAATGCACTTCTTCAAGGAGAGGGTAGTGAAAATCAGGAATGGGTTGAGACAGAAGGCCCTAGCTATGAACACTATTGTATGACTTAAATGGTGCATGATAAGTGGAGAATGGGAAATAATAGTATGAGGGCCAGGTGCTCTGCTTAAACTTCAGCAGCACACATAGAACAACCGGATGGACTCTGCATTTCTGCATGTATCTTCACGTGTCTGTACACACTTATCATTTTAAAAGGACAGAAACTGATATAAAACAAAACCCTTAGAGCCTGTTTTGTTTGAATGCTCCCAAAAAATAATTAACTATTATTAAAATGTATTTAGTTTGTTTCCTCCCAACTAGCTCTAGCAAACTATCTATCCTACCCCAAGAAAGGACTGCAGCTTTCTGAAACCTATATTTATCTATCTATCTATCTATCTATCTATCTATCTATCTATCTATCTATCTGTATATTTATGTTTGTGCAACCATGTAGTAAACAGTTTTATTACCTTTTGTGGTAGCTGGTATCTGAGATGGGAGGTATGAGGTTGTGTGTCTTCATGTCCATAGTTAATTGAAAACTGTATTCCAGAAACTGGAGCACATCAGGAATGCATGCAAGAAATTCCTTGGCCTTTCTCACCATGATCCTCAGGAAGCTCCAACACTGAGAAAAGGATTTAAGATTTTATTTTTTTAAGAAAATTTGTTTTATTAAATCATTCATATATTCAGTAACAATGAAAATGTTATATTTACAACAACAGACAGAGATGTTAAGAAATATTATCAAGTGTAACAACTAGGGAAAGCAGAGACTTTAGAAACTCTAAAAACATCATTAGCTTATTAACAAGACATTAGAGGAAAAAACAAAAATTCCAAATGTCACTAGTTTAATCAACTGCCTGTATTTGAGAAGGAAACTCATGCAGCCCACTTCCTGTATATCATATGTATACTCTCCGCTGCTGCTTGATTAATCACCACTTTATAAATCTCTTGTAGGAATAATTTAAATTCAAGAGTACACACAAAAAGTGACCAATAGGATAAATGGTTCACTTATTATCCAAATAACGCCCCAAAAAACACATGCATAAAGTGAGCCAAAGCAACGAGCAGCTTGGTAAAAACAAAAAAAACTTTTACTAAAATGGCAACTCCAATACAAAAACCCTTGTAAGTGCTTTCACAATAATATTACTATGGGTCTATATTAAAAGCCTGAAACGCCAGAACAGTGAAGCTATGTACATTGACATATAAAGGTTGATGTACATAAACATCGAATCACGTAAACGGCGAAAATCACAATGCCGAACATGTGATGTCAACAAAAAGCACCTCACAGCTACGTTCACATTAACATTAAAAACTTAAATTAACCCACTTTTGCAGGGAGCAGCCCCCCCTGCACCCCCCACACCCCCCCTACTTAAATATACCAACTCCAAGACTGCACTACAGTGGGGCAAAGGATATATTTCCTTATCCCCACGATCATGCTTCTGGCTTACCAAACACGTTCGGTGTTGTCAATTTCACCATTTACGTGCTTCGATGTTTATGTACATTGACCTTTATGTGTCGATGTACATAGCTTCGATGTTCTGGCATTTTGGGCTTGTAATATAGGCCCATTACTACTGCTTCATCGGACAAAAAAATTCTACAATAGTTCTCATTAAATATGCAGTATGCAATATATGATGTAAGATGATCCTATCTCGCCTACATTCTAAACTGATGGGCTCGGAGACGAGAATCGGTTCCAACTCGGCCGGTACACTAGCACAAAGTCTCTGATTGGCTGGGCCAACTCCTATATCCCAGGATGCACTACACCCAAGCCCCCAGATCTCATTTGCCACTACTAGTGCTAAGACATGGTTTCAAGTTGGCTATGGCTAAGTACCCTATTTTTTTAGTCAAATTTGGTTTTTTTTGTGAGCTTTTTCTTAACATTTAACCAAAACAGCTAACCAAAACAGCTATTTTAATAGCTATCTTGTTGTCTGAGTGTGTACTGGTTGTTTTAGCTTAAAGTTAAAATTTCTGTGGTAAATTCCTGGTGTTTGGTGGGCCTTAGCCCTACCTTTAGAGTGTTTAAGTTACAGCTCTATTCCCTTCCTTTCCTTCCTTCAGTGTGTGTTTTTTGGTCAGAATGTCTGGAAAAGAGCATAGGCCTTCTGGTTTTAAAAATGTACCAAGTGTGGGTACAAGATGTCTATCACAGATGGCCATGACATCTGTGTTTACTGTTTAGGGGCCAAGCACTTGCAAGAGTCTTGGAGTGTTTGCCATGCCTTTTCCTCCGGGGTCCTCCAAGAGAAAAAAAATAAACTGATTTTAAAAGGCTTAATCAGGCCTTCTTTTGAAGAGGCTCTTCAGTCTTCAGAGCCTTGTGGTAAGAAGAAAAGGTCGTCGGTTCTGACCAGTCCATTGGATCTGCTGGCTAAAAGAGGAAAATCTATGTCTTCATCTTTGGCTCCATTGCCCTCTGAGCCGAGAGATGAGAGACCAAGTTCTGCTTTCCCTTCCTTGGTTCCACTGACTAAGAGAGCGGGTCGGCTCCAGGATCAGTTTCGTCGGCTCCTACTTCATCGGCTCCGAGGGAGGCTTTGGTGTTCCTTGAGTCTGCCTAGGCTTCAAAATTGTTGGAGCCGATTCAGAGCCGAACTCCTACAGTGATATTGGAGCCCATAGAGACAGTTTGTCGAGCCCCTTCTATTTCCTCCAAGTCCTCCAGGCTCTCTGATTCGGACCTGGACAGGGTTGTCCAGAGGCTCCTACAGTCACCGGTCTTTTCCAAATTGTTGTTGGCCCCAGCCCAGTCGGCTCCAAAGCCAGCCTTGCCTGTACCATCTCTTCCTCCTTCGACAACCTTAGGATCATCAGAGCCGGGGTTTACAGAATCTGGGGAAGTTGTTGGGTCAGTTCTGAGACCCGCTGCTAGTCCGTCGGCACCTACCTCTGCTCCAACCTTCCCCATACTTTCGACAGGTCCTGGTACTCGTGGCTCTTCGGTCGGGCCTGAGGGGGAGTCATTGGGGCTTCTGACCTCAGCTCCTAGTCTCCCTCTTGGTGCTTCAGCGAGGGGGGCCCAACTCTGGTCAGGGCCTCGGAGGGGGGGGGTCTTTCTACAGACTCTGGTGGACCCGCCTTGAGCCTATGAGGAGTGTGCTGGCCAAGTCCCTAGTCACTTCTCCAGAATCTGTAGCTCCTTCCCTGGGCACGGCAACTGGAGCCTCTGGTGCACCCCTGTCCTCAGACAGTGGGGCTCCCAGGCCAGAGGATACCTCCTTGTGTGGTGCCTTAGTTTCAGATGGGCCTTCAGAGTCCTTGCCTGATGAGACCCCTAGTAAAAAGATGTGCAAGAGGAAGCACGTGGACTCCCTAGACGAGTCCGTCACCTCAGACACCGATCTGGATAATGCGGAAGGGTCCGCTAAGTCGTCCTCTGATGATGTCTCATTCTCTGACATACTAGAGATCTTGAGACAGAGAGGTGACTGGCCTTCCAAAGCCCCTTCCATGGAAGAGTCGGTGTTCCTTAAGGCCTTCGGAGCCCAGCCCTCTGCTTCCTGGGTATCTCCACCCTTCGATGAGTTATTGGCCATTATTTGTTGAAGGGTGTGGGAGCACCCTGACTCTGTGGAGCCTGTTCCCACTCATCCCAATAAATTCTTGTCTGCACCCCCCGATAAGCAGTTTCTCACTAAGGGAGTTCCGGTAGATGCTATGGTGGTGGCGTCTGCCACTCAACAGGATGTGGCAGAGGCTTCGATGTCTATCCATCCACCTAACAAGGAATCTAGGAGCATGCATAGGTACGGGAAGCGTACCCTATCTTCAGCGACCTTTACCTTGCGGTCACTGAATTATTTGTGCCATTTCACAAGATTACAAAGGGATCTCATGAAGGAGTTGAAAGATACCCTTTCGGGTAATGTGCCTGAAGCGTTGGCTCAGTCTGTCAATGCCCAGCTATCTACCCTGTTGTCCATCATTAACTCGTCCATGAGGCTCATTTCATATGTGGCCGAGGGGGTGGGTAGAACAGCGAGTTCGGGCATAGCCCTGAGGAGGCAGGCTTGGATGCGCTTGTGTCACTTTGCGGAAGCATTCAAGTCTTCATTCACAGACGCTCTTTTTGATGGGTCCTCACTCTTTGGACCCAAGGTGAAGGACACCCTCACTAGATGCGAGCAGGAGGGCAAGACCTTGTCTGCCGTCGGGGCCCATTTTTCGCTTCCCATGAGACCTTATCCCAAGGCTCAGAGGGGAGGGAAGATGTGGTTCAAGAAATCGCAAAGGTCTTTCCCTGCTCATCAGTGTGAACCCTCCTCCAGAGGTAGAGGAGGGGGGACTTACTCTGGAAGGCGTCGCCCTAGAGGTGGCAGAGGCCCCTGCAACACAGGAGACCGCAAATCCTTTTGCGGTTCATCCTTCCAACGTCCCTGAGGGATGGCCTGACTGTGCGTCTCTGGAGCCAGTCGGGGGTCATTTTTTGGGGCACCTGAAAGCCTGGGAGTCCATCACTCAGGATCAGTGGGTGCTCCGGATCATCGCCGGAGGTTACACCATACCCTTTATTCATCCCCCTTCCCCTCCAAGGAAAATTCTGGACATGCCACCCAATCAGAGGGTTCAAGCAGCTACAGAAGTGTTAAAGCTTCTAGAAAAATAAGTCATCCAACCAGTCCCCAAAGGACAGACCAGATTAGGAACTTACTCAAGATTATTTTTGGTGCCAAAAAGAACAGGGGACTTGAGACCTATTCTGGATCTCAGCTGTCTCAACCGCTTCGTGAAGAAGTCCAAGTTCCAGATGGTCATGTTACAATCCATTTTCCCATTGCTGGAAAAAGGAGTTTGGATGTGCTCCATCGATCTTAAGGACGCCTATTATCACATCAAGATAGACAAAGCATCCAGGACTCACTTACGCTTCCGCCTGGGATCTAGTCATTACCAGTTTCGAGCCCTGCCCTTTGGTCTCACCACAGCCCCCAGGGTGTTTACCAAGTGCCTGGCAGTGGTAATGGCTCACCTGAGGTGTCTTGGGTTCCAGGTGTTTCTGTATCTAGACGACCGGCTCCTCACCGCCCCCACCAAGTATCTGCTCACTCAAGCTGTGACTACCACCATCGAATTAGGTCAATTGCTAGGCATAACATTCAACTGGGAAAAGTCTGTATTATCACAGTGTGTTGCCTTTATAGGTGCAGAGCTAGACTCCATAGAAATGCGAGCCTACCTCCCAACAGAAAGGATAAGGATCTTACAGAACCAGGTCACGGACCTATTGCCCTGTCGGAAGGCTCCTGCCAGGTTAGTCCTTCAACTCTTAGGATCTATGGCAGCCACTATTTTGTTAGTTCCAATGGCAAGGCTGCACATGCAAATTCTACAGTGGCTCCTTTCGAGCCATTGGTCCTTTTAGGAACTCCCATTGTCCCACCCGATTCTAATCATGGACACTTGTCGGCGGGATCTCCACTGGTGGCTTCTCTCCTCCAACCTGAACCTAGGCAGACCTTTTCACCCCCCTTAACCCATTGCCACTGTCACCACAGATGCTTCCCAGACAGGGTGGGGGGGGGCATTATCTGAGCAGGACTGTCCAAGGCACTTGGCAAGACCACTCGATTTGCTTACATATCAATGTCCTGGAAATGAGAGCGGTGCTTCTAGTGTTGCAGGCACTTCACAGGTCTCTCCTACTGGGGACAATCGTGATCCTTTCAGACAATATGTTGGTGGTTTGGTACCTCAACAAAGAGGGAGGAACCAGGTCTTACCCCCTTTGCAGAGAAGCCATGAGAGTGTGGGAATGGGTGATTGCTTCCCAGAGGTTCCTAGTGGCAATGCACATTCCTGGGAAATCCAATGTTATAGCAGACAGGCTGAGCAGGGACATTCTGATGCCTCATGAATGGTCCCTGAACAACCAAGTGGCGGATCGGATTTTCGCCCGGTGGGGGTTGCCTTGCTGTGATCTATTCGCCAGTCCGCTGAATGCGAAGTGTGACAACTACTTCTCCCTGATTCCTGCCCAAGGGGAAGAACCCAGGGATGCGCTAGTTCACAAGTGGCCCTCCGGTCTACTCTATGCCTTCCCTCCACTTCATCTACTGCCCAGACAGATTCAGAAGGCTATCCATCTGGGAAGCTTCATGATCTTGATAGCCCCATTCTGGCCCCGTCAAGTATGGTTTCCATTCCTGAGGAAGTATGCGGTGAACGGTCCCTGGATCCTAGACCCGGTCCCGGACCTCCTAACTCACCAGTCGGGGCAGGCCCATCTGTCTCTATGGACTCTCAAGCTAGCGGCCTGGTTGCTCCACTTCTGACCTTAGTCAGGCAGCATGTGTTTTCGCCTGAGGTGGTTCAGATACTGTCCTCTTCACATAAGCCCTCTACCAAGAGTATTTATTTTAGCAAATGGAAAAGATTTGCCTTCTGGGCTCAGCGGCATAACCTTGATCCCCTGACAGCCCCTGTTTCAGCAGTATTGGACTTTTTGGCTTCTCTTTTTAGACAAGGCTCTGCGGTTTCTACGCTGAAAGTGCAGTTAGCAGCGATTTCCAATTACCATGTTGCCTTTGACCCTTCTCTTATGAGTCACAAATTGTGTAAGGCCTTTCTTAAAGGAGCTTGGTTGCTTCGTCCCCCTATATCACAGACAGTTTTACCATGGGATTTGAATGTGGTCCTTGCTGCTTCGAACCAGCAATGGCTTGTGAGAAAAAAATTTTGTCATGGAAAACTGCATTTTTGGTAGCTATTACTTCAGCCAGAAGGGTTTCAGAACTTCAAGCCCTTTGTGCCAAGCTTCCTTACCTCATTTTCCATAAGGACAGAGTATCCCTGAGATTAAACCCATCCTTTCTCCCTAAGGCTTCTTCTGTTCCTTCTCTTCAGCAATCAATTGAGCTTCCAGTCTTCTTTCCTGACTATTCCACCGATGCAGAATACAGATGTCACCAGTTGGATGTGCATAGACAACTACGTCTTTATCTGGATAGAATGCAGCAGGACAGGAAATCAGATCAATTATTTGTTGCCTTTGCAGTTAATAAAATTGGCAAACCAGTCACTAAGGCCACTATTGCCAGGTAGATCAGGGATTGTGTATCCTTTATTTATTCATTGACAGGAAGGTCCCTTCCATTTCCTGTTAAAGCACATTCTACTAGAGCTATGGCAACTTCAACAGCTTTCCACTCCAGACTGTCTGTAGATGAAATTTGTGCTGCTGCCACTTGGTCTTCTCCACACACTTTTATTGCTCATTACAAATTAGACTTGGAGTCCAGGAGTCGGGCATCAATTGGCTCCACAGTGCTCGGGAGTGTTTTCCAATGAGCATCCCAGGATCTAGGTGCTAGGGACGCGGTCCCATCAGTTTAGAATGTAGGCGAGATAGGATCGACGTACATCTTTTAGTTATGTACTTACCATAATGATAGATGTATGCGATCCATCTTGCCTACATTCGTATATACCCGCCCTCCGGCCCCCTACCTGCAGGATTTGGAGGAAACGCTTTGTGGGGTTTCCACTGAAGGTCTTATTCTCTTCTCTGGATCACGTATCTCTGTGAGTTGGATGCATGTGAAGGGGACTTTGTGTGGGCAAACAAGATCTGGGGGCTTGGGTGTAGTGCATCCTGGGATATAGGGGTTGGCCCAGCCAATCAGAGACTTTGTGCTAGTATACCGGCCGAGTCGGAGCTGATTCTCAGCTCCGAGCCCATCAGTTTAGAATGTAGGCGAGATGGACTGCATACATCTATCGTTATGGTAAGTATATAACTAAAAGTTCCATGTTCTACGTTGGGAAGACCAATCGCTGATTTAGAGATAGGATCAGAGAACACATTTATGATATCAGAGTAGAAAATACTACTAATGCACTGTCAAAACATGTATCTACATTTGACTCCACACATACCTTCAGGTTTATGGTAATAGAACAGGTATAGTTGAATGAACATGATGGGGATATAAATAATGTGATGGAGGTCATGGAAAGTAGATGGATAATTAGATTCAGAGCAGATGTAGTCAAAGGATTGAATGACAAACTTCCGTTGAAACATATATTAAAAAGCAGGGCATTATGTAGATAGATCTAAGCACTCCCATGTGATATGTATTGACTTGTGCCTTTAAGAAATGCAAAGTTAATTGGTTACCATGGCAACTGAATATTTTGTTGACAGATCATGTGTTTCTTATTTGATTATTTAATGAGAATTGTTGTAGAATTTTTTTGTCTGATGAAGTAGTGGTAACATTACTGTGAAAGCGCTTACTAGGGTTTTTGTATTGGAGTTGCCATTTTATTAAAGGTTTCTTGTTTTTACCAAGTTGCTTGTTGCTTTGGTTCACTTTATGCATGTGTTTTTTGGACATTAAATAATTTAAATTCCTGTACTGGAGTAAAGCCCTGATTCTTCCAGGCTATAATTAGCACTTTCTTTCCTACTGTAACATCCCTCCTCTAGGCCAGTGATCAAGGATCCTCAATCCTCTCCACTGACACTGGTGGAGAACGTTCACTTTGAGAGAAAAATAGGCATGCACAGTATTTTCAGATGCAGCTATCTGCAGCAAGCATAATTTCCCTTAAGAGCATGCAGAGAATGCACACTCCAGTCCTGGAGCATGACTTCCATTCCAGGTCTCAAATAAGACTCCAAACCTCCACACTGACCACCTCAGAGATGAGTCCTCAGCCGTGTGTGAAATCAGTGCTCTGTGTCCCTGTTCCAAGTAGCTGACATACACACTGTTTAAGATTTGATTTTCACACACAGACACACACTCACATACACACACACACACACACACACACAAACACACACACACACACACACACACACACACACACACACACACACACACACACACACACACACACACACACACACACACACACACACACACACACACATCTGGGAAAGGCTGGCACAGATTTACCCACTATACCACCTCCACCCAAATTATAAGGTAGATACTACCAC
The DNA here is from genome assembly GCF_019279795.1 of Protopterus annectens. NCBI lineage: Eukaryota > Metazoa > Chordata > Ceratodontiformes > Protopteridae > Protopterus > Protopterus annectens. The sequence goes on from NC_056734.1 coordinate 918,811,125, forward strand.
CAGAACACCCCAAAGCCAGCTACCCTAAGGCTCTTAGCAGAGTACCAATTATACTTAGTAAAATTAATATTTATACAAATGGTAGCATTTCCAAGTAGCGAGACTTTCAGGAATGTGAAGCCGCAGTGCTATTAAATAAATGCAGGAGCTCTTAAAGATTAAAATATTTTTAAAAGACCAGGCACAATGAAAGCTTTAGATACTTTTAATAAAAAAGAAAAAAAAAAAGAAAATACTGAATAACTATACACAATAAACACCAGAGTTTCATTCACAGGAACTACAAAAAAAAAAAAAAAACACAGATGGAAAGACTCAGACAAATGCAGAAAAAAAAAACATTTAGCTAATCTCACAATATTTCTACACACACACACACACACACACACACACACACATATATATATATATATATATATATAAACATATACTTATAAAACTGACTGAAGAATTACTGTTCCCTACTTACTGGCTAGAGCAAGGCAAGATGAAATGGATAAGTGTCTTTGTTGTCAGTTCCAATAACAAAGTGCTGAGTGCTACTGACACATCTCTCACTAGTATCTAAATACAATTTCATTGCTGGCTACAGAATGATATCATATCTGGTCACCTGACTGCATGGTTCCCACACTACCCCATCACTGGATACTGAGCCAGGATTTGGCACAAATGTGTCACAATACACACATAGAACTTTAGCTAAAGGCTTAATACAGCATCTGAAAGGTATAAAACAATTCAAACACCTCTAACCTTCCTGCAGAAGGGCTTTTCATAGACATTGCTTCTCTGGCTGCATTCAGACATGTGAGATAGAATCTTTATGACCTAAATCAAGTCATTTAATTTCAAGCTATTTTTTTCTTAAGGTTAGCTGGACTGAGCTTAACCGCCTCCCCTCCAAAATCCTCTGTTATACATTTTAGCAGTTGTAACAATACAGTCTGACATACATGTATATTCATTTTCTGTCCAGCAGGACCCATGGTTGATACATTTTTAACACAAGCAGCTTTACAAATACACTATTAACACAAGCTCCTGTACAAATCAGTTTGATATCCAAATGACATACACTTTTTTACAAAACTCCAGCTAGCTATGTTGGCGCATGTTACACATGCACTACCCTACTCCTCTTGGCACAGCTGGCACTACCTCACATCATCACACCCACTAATAAGATGAGTTGTATCAATTGCATATGATATTTGTCTAATTTTAAACAGGCATCAAGTCCTATGAGAAACACAGAGGGAGTGAAAGTGACCATCCCCAGACACAGCCTATCACACCATGATTGAACCTCATCTTTGAGAGGAACCAGGTTTGGGGAGTCCTAAAAATATGATGCCAGCTACTTAACTCCTATTGTCACATCTCCAGCATTTGGAATCATGGTTTGGAAACAACTGATAAAATTTTAACAGTGTTAACTTCAACAATTAATAAACTTTTGATGCAAGCACAAACTGGGCTGAATTCCAAAACAAAGTTGTAGACAGCACAGCACTCCAAAGGAAGACCAGTGCACTAGATGTAGATGCTATTATGAAAGACACTTCAGAATCAGTTTGAGTAATTATCTATTCAGTGTAGGATAATTATGGACTCCATGCATACCTGTCAGATTTGAAAACACAATATGTACATCCAATGTAACTTAAATGCAACAAAGTGCTTCATCTACATTTATAAAACCCTTGGCGAATGTCATATTGTGACTGAATGAAAAGAAGATATATCCAGCAGAACTTCATGGAATACATATTATCACTGAAAATAAAAGCAGAATGCAACCACCATTGCAAGCCATACAGGAAGATATGGCAATGCATCACAGAAGGCAGTCAGTTAGGCACTGAGTCAAACTACAACTCAGCCAACTGTCAGAGCAGGAAATAATCAACAGGTACTGCTTAGATAGACAGCTGGTGCAGACTGTGTGTACCATGTGCACCCCAAACATGTCTGTGAGTACATTGTAAAGCAACTCCATACTTGTTGAAAAAAAAGTCTGTTTGACTCTAGGTATACTAGCATCTGGGGCATTCAGTTTATGTGTGATTCTGCAAGAGTGTCCCAGACAGCTGCCAGTTGCATCCTCTCAAGATTGCTGGCAGCAATGGGCACCAAGTTAGAGGAATATATTCATTTCCCAACTACAGGTCATGGAGCATCAAATGTCATTCACCAGTTCTAAAACATCAACAACTTCCCTCATGTCCTTGGTATAACAGACTGTAGCCATCCCACCTATTAAAACCTCCATAGAAAGGTACATAAATATAAAGGGGCGGCCGTCACTGAACTGTCAGGTGATGTGCTCAGCAGATGACCAAATATCATCATGACACACCATGGTAGTGTCCACAATGCTGCTATATGGAGGGAAAGTGGTCTCAGGGCTGCTTTTCTACATGGCAAAATACTTGAGATATTACTACTGGATATGTATAGAACACTGTTAGGAAATAAGCAGAACACACTCCTGTCAACAATATACATAATGACATAACGTGTTATCTCCCCCCACCAACAAGTGTCTGTGGATAGTGAGTCAAGCTGAGGCTAATGACACCATGCAGAGCACCATCCAAATCTGATGAGAAGGCATAAAATAGAGCATATGTTGCAACAAGAAATACCACTGAGCATGTGCTTGGGGTGCTGAAAGCCAAATTCAGATGTCTGAAAACATCCGGGGGTGCACTGCAATACATATCTGAAAAGGCAACAAAGATGATTACTGTGTGCGCCATACTTCACAACATGTTAACTACCACACATGGTGGTCTGCCTGCTGCAGATGTGGATGATCAACCCCAAGAACCCCAAATGTTTAAAGATGACATGTCACAACTGTCAGAGCCAGATGATGAAGACACAGGGGGAGAAGAAGCAGGCATCAATGGCAGAGCATATGACCACAGGTTCTTGCTCAGACAACATGGCAGTATCTGAAACACAGCTTTGAGTCATGACAAACTACACCTACAGAACTGCACAGAGTAAACAGTGATGTTCATGAGTTGCTCCACAACAGCAACACATACGACATTTAATGGAAATGACCAACTCCATGTACATATTGAGCATCATACATAACATAATTGTAACATATACAATTATGGACATGTACAGAACAATTATGAGAGAAACCATCAAATCAGGCCACAAATAGTACAGGTATGCATCCAGAGTCTTCGTGGTGCATGTGTGAATGTTAGATAACAAGGAGAACTGTAATATAACCCTCATCCCAACCAATTAATGGCATATTGTATTGTTGTCATTAATATTACTATTAACATATATTAATGTAAAAGAGGCAATAATCAACAACAAGAGATGCAGTCATCTAGGCCAGTAAGAATAACAGTCCCATGGCATCAGGCCTCACAACAACCACACACAGATGTAACTGTCAGTGGTTTGCATGGTGTTCATCGTCACCAAGGGATCAGAATGAAACTACAGGAAATACATTAGATCAGCTGTCAGTGGTACTCCTATGCAGTCAGGGGCACCCACACTGGTGGCTCACACCACAGTCATGGCTGCCCCTCCCATGTCTGAAAACACTTGAACCACTTTTTTCTACTGAGGAACTTGATGTGGTGACTCCAGCATGTGGAGACACACTGTGGGAAGGAACATGACTGTGAGTTGACTGTCTGGTTTTGATTATTGGGCTCACAGGGATTGGGCAAGAACAGATCTGCATGTACATTCAAGCACAGACATCAATGTCCGATGGGCAAGTGTGGGTCTAATAAGAGGGAGACTGCATCTCCCATATGGTAATCAGCTAAGCTCAGTCAGGGCATGGAACACCTGGTTAGTACCAGACTTTCAATGGAGCATGCTGGAAATAACTTACTGTCATGCTGTGCAACCAGTGCTGCAATGACCTCCCAGTGTCTGCACTCATAACCTTCATGCGACATACACAGCTTTTTTGAAACATGATCTCTGGCATGAACAAGTGTACAAATGTCAGATCCACAATGTCACTGGGAACATTAATTCACCTGTAGGAGTAGATGGGCAAAAATTCATGCACACCAGCTACATGGCCATATGTACTGTGCTGGACAGTATTTCTATGTTGTGGAGAAGAGTCAACATCACCAACAGACAGAACATGGGAAAGTGGTGCATAGGTGTCATCCTGTCCAATATCTGATGACCCTACATCAGCAGACTGGCTGGACATGTTTTCCTTTTTGTGAAAGTTTACAACCTGACTCACACAGCTGTCATCATCTAGGACAGACTGCATCACCAAATCTGAATCCTGTGTGTGATGAGGACAGGCTACTGGAGAAGGCAGGCAATGAATGTACCACAAGAAGAGACAGAGAATGCATGTCAGATACACTGAAAGAAATTACATGGTACAGCTCATAGTATGGACATATGGGACAACTATCTGACTATGATGTTAATGAGGATAAGGACTTATCAGAAGGTCATGTCCAGACATGGCTCATGGAACCTATGTAACAAGAAGATGAAATTTATGTTACATTTGCAACAGTGAATACCTGACATGCCCTCATGGAAATCCACAGCCAGAGGCGAGGGCTGAACTGCAACTGTCATATGGAAACAAAGGCATCCAGACAACATTAATACGCACATACTTACCATTATGCTCCATTGCAACAGAGGTATAACACACAGTGGGTAATATATACACATAACACTTGATCAAGGCTGATGTGCAGATGGCAATTGTCCTATGCAGGTGTAGAAGGATGTAGTATTAATGGAAGGACCAATAATAGTATCAAGACTGACATGTATGAAACAGAGGAAATGTGCCAGTTACATCTCCCTGTGTAGTAAGTTTCTTATTTGTCATACTGCAGAGCCTGTGGAAAGCAAACAAACAAATCACAACATGTGGGTATGCAATACAGCCATGAATGCAGTCACAGGCAAATGACATATAGACCACACTTAAATGGAGGCACTCAGGTGACATACAGTGCACATGTTGTCCAGTTGTTCCTATGTATGGAAACAGTGACATGAATATTCATACATCACAGGTGTGATACACAATGGTGCAGCCTATAAACATTGTAAAAAACATACCTAGTCTGTGTTTATGTGTACCTGCATGACCATGTGTTGTGGTGATTTATCTGTAAGTAACAATGGAAGGCATACATTATATGTCAGTATACACCACTGTCACGACAGGTGGCAGATGCTATAACAGCTATTAGTCACAGTAACAGTATATGGAGACACTCTCCTGAGATTTCTTGCTGCTGTGCAGATGTGGATGGACCTGTGCAAACGAATAAAGACACCTTTACACATGTTGCTTGAAGTGTTGTGTATGTACTACATTTTTATGATAACATGCCATTACACTTATGTTGTGTATTGTCAGCATGTGTGCTCCCATGTTTATGGTGCACACAAAAATAACAATACATGAATATGAGTAAAACAATGATATGCAATGAGGTAGTGTAAATGCAGCAGTAGTGTTCTGAAAAGTACTACATATATGAACATCCTGGAACACCTGCTTCTATAACTCTACTGCCAATCACAACTGGTGTTATGTAGGGGCACCAGGAGCACTATTATCTCATCTGGAGAATACAATGGAGGGCCACCACTCGTGGCATTCCTCAACGTCTCATACTGGCATATCCTTTTGGCTGCACAAAGGATCATGTCAGAACAGAGCCACCAACAGGCTTCCCAGGATCTATTGTAACATCCCACAATGTTTATCATGTTGATCAGGTCTGTCCACATTTAATTCCTCCACATAGTATTTCTCACCTATTCAAGGAGAATGCACCCATGCTGGTGCAGAAAGCCAATGATGATGTCATTTTCTGAGGAACAGAAATTATCACCTCTACTTTGGTTTGTTATCTGGATGACAGTGATATGCACATAGTATAATTTATATGAGGCCCACATATGGACATGATGGTGTTGCATGCATGTGTCAATTAACCAGCTCTCCATTCATGTGCAATGCAAAGCTATATGAAATAGATCCTGTCATGTATAGTACTGTTACATATATAAGCACTTAGGGGATATGAAAACAATTTCTGACTAGGTAACATATGGAACAAGATCATCACTTGTGATATCTGTAGGGGTTATATGTGAGATTTGAACCCATTGCAGTGGAAATCCCAACAATAAAAGGGCAACCATGCAACCATTGTGCCACATATTCAGTATGATATGAATGGACTTCACATATTAAGATGCACATTATAACATAATGGCTATGTGTAAACGTAAAATATGTTGGATGGCTGTCGTATACAACCACAGTCAGTTAGGCAAATCATGTCAGTCCGTCAATTTGATGTAATGTTGATTGGAGCTGTTTCCTGGAATTCTTGCTTGTCAGTGGTACAGATGAATCCACCTATGTGCATAGTAGTCCATCCTACAACCCTCCAGTACATCACAGACATTTTGTATTGCAGACAATTTTGCCAAAAATGTGACTGTCAATATGCATATATAGATTTATAAGGAGTAATAATAACATAGGCCTGTAATAAGAGCAATATATCCAACCACAGATTCCAATGAATGAAACTGTAAGTAAACAATTACATTATTCCAATTCATGCAAAAAGTGCATTTTTGAACTGGAGAGACTTGTTTTCAAGTATGTGTCTTTAACTTTGGAAGTACAATATTTAGGGGAATGTATTAATCGTAAAATAGTTCCACAAGGTCTGAGAATGGCAAAATTCCCAAACTGTGTCTCTCCTGGTGATGATTTGTGCAATGTTTTAATAGAATTCTACAATGAGACTGGTTTGGCCATGATGAGAGTGCTTGTCTCTCACTATGAAAAATAAATAGTTAAACTCAAGGACAGTATTAAATCTATGGATGAAAGTATAAAAAGTTACATCTGCTTCAATAATTTTTCAACATAATATAATGGAATTGAAGCAAAGGCGGACAGACATAGAACTACCATTATAGCTAGAAAACAAAATAAATTAAAGAGAGACATTCAAGCATATAGGTCGAATCAGGCTTACATCAGTATTATTGATGTGAGTGGCACCACAGTACCTACAACTAATAACAATTCTTTGGTCAATATGGTGGCTAATATCCAAGAGGGGTTGACTACAGGAAATAAGGAGGTTTTTCCTAGAGTGAATGAAGTACCAGTTAATTTGGTCAATGATGAACACAGTGTCAATGTAAATGGTACTACAAATAACACAGCAAGAGTGGGAACTAGTTTTGCTGAGTGGTGGCTACTTGCAATGGACATTCCAATGGACATGTCACTGGCCCATTTCGAACACAAGGGCCCTCCATGAAAAGGACTACCAAATGGTACAATGTAATGCAGCAGAAAGGGAAGACAAAGGGGAAGAACAAATGGAGGTGATTTCATCTCCAAGGGATAACTTTACAATAGATATTGTTAATTTGAGTAGTACTTCCTTTTGTGCAGCGACTAACAATGTGCTAAGAAAAGGTTTTTCTTTTATTCCTACCAACAGGATGAACATTGGCAAGTTAATGATTGATTTTAGGCTTTTTTTGCGTAAACTTAATCTGCAATACATTCTGCATGATGTTACTACTACAGTGGAACAGGGAAATTCCAGGCTTACTAAACCAAGTGTCTTTAACCCCCCATTGGTGAACACAATGCAAGTGTTTCAGAACATTTGTGAAAAAGAGTTTAGAGAGATCAAACATGGCAATGTTAAAAATAACTTATCTGAAGCTGAATTTATTGCTTTGGAAAATATAAGTAGGAATTCTAACATTAGAACTATGAAAGCTGATAAAGGGGGAAAAATAGTTATCATGGACACTTGTGTTTATGAAAAATCTCTCAGTACATTGTTAGAAGATTCAGACACTTATTCTAAAGTTTCTTTACACTTTGTCAACTACAGTTTTAGGAAAATTGACACCCTGTTGTTGGATATGTTTTGCCAAGGGGAAATTGACAAAGCTGATTATGATTTTCTAGAGGTAGAACATCCTAAAATGGCTACATTTTTTGGAATTCCAAAAATTCAAAATAATGAACTAAGTCCATCTTTTAGACCTATAGTCTCTGCCAGACAATTTAAAACTGAGAATATTTCAATATGGTTAGACAATGTTCTTAATCCAATAGTACAAAAATCTGAACACTATATAAGAGATTCTTGGCATTTGCTTGAGATCCTAGGCAAATTTAAAGTGCCTGACAGAGACATATATTTTTGTACGCTAGATGTCACGAGTTTGTATACTTCCATTAAACAGGAAGTAGGTTTAGAGTTCATGAGAGAGTATCTTACATGTCATACTGATTTTTCAGGTGAAAAAGTAAACACAATTTGTACATTAATGGAATTAGTACTCGGCAATAATTTTTTCAAATTCAATAATACATTATATAAGCAAATATCAGGTGTAGCCATGGGAGCAATAGTGGCACCGGCTTTTGCAAACATAGTCATGGCCAATTGGGAAAATAGGTTCCTGAAGTTATACCCTGGTTACAACAAGGTAGAATTATACCATAGATACATAGATGATTTGCTTTTTTTGTGGTCAGGGGAACATTCTGAATTTGTAGAATTTGTATCTGACCTTAATGGCACTACAGATTTTTTATTATTTAAAATAGGTGGTTATGGTGAACAAATTAACTTTTTGGATTTGACACTTAACAACAAAATCCAATAATTCAGGTGGCGATGCTCTTTTTGCCAATTCCATCGGTAAACTATGGAATTCCCTTCCAAATAACCTAAGACTAGCTACCTCTCTCAGCCAATTTAAAACTAACCTTAAACTATTCTATAACTCTCATTGGCTATGTCCTTGCACTAAACCAGACTAAATCTTTAATTCCCTGCCTTCCTTCATGTTGCTCACTAATTGGTCTCTCTTTTCTCTTATATATCCAGATCTTACTTTTTCTATCTCCTCCTGTACATTGTCCTTAATTAATCTATTTTTTTTCTATTACTTGCATTTATTCTAATTACTAAATTTATTTGTATGTATAATTTGTTTTCCCTGTTTATGTTTCCTTTTACAATATTGTATTTCAGTATGTAAATCAATGTCTGTATGATTATTGTGGAGCTTTTCTCCCCGGGCCTCTGCTGAAAACGGATTTATATCCAGTTGGACTAGCCCGGTAAACAAATGTAAAATAAAAATAAATAAAATAAAATAAAATAATGTTACAAGAAAATTTAGAAGTAGAATCTGTAGGAAGTCCTGTTTTGCAAACCAGTATTTGCATAGGGATAGTTTGCACCCAACACACATGAAAAAAGGGGTTATCAAGGGTCAAATTATCAGACTCAGTAGGCTCACTTCTGATGAACATATATTTTTAAATGAGCTTATCTTTCTTAGAGAATTATTTCTCCAAAGAGGTTATGACCGAAGGTGGTTAGAGGGAATAGAAAAAGTGGTTTTACTTTTAAGAAAAGGTGTTGCTCAGCCCATTTTGGCTTCTGAGGACATAATGGTGGGAGATCCTATAAGTTTACATCATAGTAACACAAGAAAAAATCAAGAATTCAACATAGCATTTCCTTTGCCAATAGTAAATGAAATTTGGTGTATAAAGGAAATCATTGAGAAGAACTGGAGAATCATTTTAGGTAACAATGAATTAAGTTTATCTTTGGGGTATTTACCAAAGTTTACATATAAAAAAGTTACAAACATTAGACAGAAGTTAGAAACTTCTCAGAAGTCAGAAACTCACAAGGACAGATCAGTTAGCAATAAAAAAGGTACTTTTGCATGTAAAGACTGTAAACAATGTAGGTTCATGTGTAATTCGTCCTTCATTACAATAGAACATTTGGGACAAACATTTTAGGCAAATAAATATTTTAATTGCCATAGTGAAAATGTAGTCTACATGGCTACTTGTTCCACATGCAAAAATTACTATATAGACAAAACAAAAAGAGTTTTAAAACGTAGAATTTATGAGCATGTTCTAGCTATAAAGAAAAAAGACAAAAACAATTATTTAGCTAGATATGCTCTTTCTTGTATGAAGTTTAAGAAATTTGAATTTTTCGTTTTAGATTATGTAGAGAAAAAAATGTTTGGTGGTGACATTGACAACATATTAGAACAGAGGGAAGCATTTTGGCAGCTCCTTTTTGGGGCTGATACATACCCAGGGCTTAATGAAGTCATTAACATAAAATGTTTTTTAAAGTATAGATAAATAGGGCATGGAATAACATACTGATATATTGTATTTATTTATATGTATGTATATACATTTTTATAGATATATCAATTATTTTACATAGTATTACTTTAAATTTATTTCATTGTGCAGACTATGACATCATTTCCTGTAAAGAATCATTTAAAAGGTGGTTAGGTGGTTATTATTTGTTTTTCTGAAGAAGTTCACATCATTAAAAGTGGATGAAAGTGCTAGCTCATTGTGCCTCAGTGTGTCTCTTGGTTGGATCCTGTTTTTTTCATTTTCAAAGTTACTAGTTTGTGCTTTCCAGCTTGGTTTACTGTTGTTTCAGTTTTTGTTTTGGAACCAACATTGATGGCAGCTGAGGTTTCTTCACAAGAAGACTTGTTAAATCTTTCCACCTATCCAGTTCCTGAAAGAGGTGAAGAGTTGCCTACTACATCAACTTTTTCATTACAACTGTCGAGTACTATCACCAAGATAGTACAAAATTGTTTGGAAGAACAATTAAACCTCAAAAAGGTCCAAAAGGGTGAGGGCGCTTTAAGACCTGGAGTGGGAGATTGCCCACGCCCTATTCAGTCCTTGGAAGCCTGCAGTGAAGAAAGTCCTGTGAACCGAAATGGTGAGGGAGCTGAATCACGAAGTATGGCAAATAATCTTGTATGGAATTACATCAGTAAATCTTATGAGAATCCGTTTACAAATTTGACAGAGATTCCAATGAATGAAACTGTAAGTAAACAATTACATGATTCCAATTCATGCAAAAAGTGCATTTTTGAACTGGAGAGACTTGTTTTCAAGTATGTGTCTTTAACTTTGGAAGTACAATACTTAGGGGAATGTATTAATCGTAAAATAGTTCCGCAAGGTCTGAGAATGGCAAAATTCCCAAACTGTGTCTCTCCTGGTGATGATTTGTGCAATGTTTTAATAGAATTGTACAATGAGACTGGTTTGGCCATGATGAGAGTGCTTGTCTCTCACTATGAAAAAGAAATAGTTAAACTCAAGGACAGTATTAAATCTATGGATGAAAGTATAAAAAGTTACATCTGCTTCAATAATTTTTCAACATTATATAATGGAATTGAAGCAAAGGCAGACAGACATAGAGCTACCATTATAGCTAGAAAACAAAATAAATTAAAGAGAGACATTCAAGCATATAGACCGAATCAGGCTTACATCAGTATTACTGATGTGAGTGGCACCACAGTACCTACAACTAATAACAATTCTTTGGTCAATATGGTGGCTAATATCCAAGAGGGGTACAGGAAATAAGGAGGTTTTTCCTAGAGTGAATGACGTACCAGTTAATTTGGTCAATGATGAACAGAGTGTCAATGTAAATGGTACTACAAATAACACAGCAAGAGTGGGAACTAGTTTTGCTGAGTGGTGGCTACTTGCAATGGACATTCCAATGGACATGTCACTGGCCCATTTCGAACACAAGGGCCCTCCATGAAAAGGACTACCAAATGGTACAATGTAATGCAGCAGAAAGGGAAGACAAAGGGGAAGAACAAATGGAGGTGATTTCATCTCCAAGGGATAACGTTACAATAGATATTGTTAATTTGAGTAGTACTTCCTTTTGTGCAGCGACTAACAATGTGCTAGGAAAAGGTTTTTCTTTTATTCCTACCAACAGGATGAACATTGGCAAGTTAATGATTGATTTTAGGCTTTTTTTGCGTAAACTTAATCTGCAATACATTCTGCATGATGTTACTACTACAGTGGAACAGGAAAATTCCAGGCTTACTAAACCAAGTGTCTTTAACCCCCCATTGGTGAACACACTGCAAGTGTTTCAGAACATTTGTGAAAAAGAGTTTAGAGAGATCAAACATGGCAATGTTAAAAATAACTTATCTGAAGCTGAATTTATTTATTTGGAAAATATAAGTAGGAATTCTAACATTAGAACTATGAAAGCTGATAAAGGGGGAAAATAGTTATCATGGACACTTGTGTTTATGAAAAATCTCTCAGTACATTGCTAGAAGATTCAAACACTTATTCTAAAGTTTCTTTACACTTTGTCAACTACAGTTTTAGGAAAATTGATACCCTGTTGTTTGATATGTTTTGCCAAGGGGAAATTGACAAAGCTGATTATGATTTTCTAGTGGTAGAACATCCTAAAATGGCTACGTTTTTTGGAATTCCAAAAATTCAAAATAACGAACTAAGTCCATCTTTTAGACCTATAGTCTCTGCCAGACAATTTAAAACTGAGAATATTTCAATATGGTTAGACAATGTTCTTAATCCAATAGTACAAAAATCTGAACACTATATAAGAGATTCTTGGCATTTGCTTGAGATCCCAGGCAAATTTAAAGTGCCTGACAGAGACATATATTTTTGTACGCTAGATGTCACGAGTTTGTATACTTCCATTAATCAGGAAGTAGGTTTAGAGTTCATGAGAGAGTATCTTACATGTCATACTGATTTTTCAGGTGAAAAAGTAAACACAATTTGTACATTAATGGAATTAGTACTCGACAATATTTTTTTCAAATTCAATAATACATTATATAAGCAAATATCAGGTGTAGCCATGGGAGCAAGAGTGGCACCAGCTTTTGCAAACATAGTCATGGCCAATTGGGAAAATAGGTTCCTGAAGTTACACCCTGGTTACAACAAGGTAGAATTATACCATAGATACATAGATGATTTGCTTTTTTTGTGGTCAGGGGAACATTCTGAATTTGTAGAATTTGTATCTGACCTTAATGGCACTACAGATTTTTTATTATTTAAAATAGGTGGTTATGGTGAACAAATTAACTTTTTGGATTTGACACTTAACATAGATAATGTTACAAGAAAATTTAGAAGTAGAATCTGTAGGAAGTCCTGTTTTGCAAACCAGTATTTGCATAGGGATAGTTTGCACCCAACACACATGAAAAAGGGGTTATCAAGGGTCAAATTATCAGACTCAGTAGGCTCACTTCTGATGAACATATATTTTTAAATGAGCTTATCTTTCTTAGAGAATTATTTCTCCAAAGAGGTTATGACCGAAGGTGGTTAGACGGAATAGAAAAAGAGGTTTTACTTTTAAGAAAAGGTGTTGCTCAGCCCATTTTGGCTTCTGAGGACATAATGGTGGGAGCTCCTATAAGTTTACATCATAGTAACACAAGAAAAAATCAAGAATTCAGCATAGCATTTCCTTTGCCAATAGTAAATGAAATTTGGTGTATAAAGGAAATCATTGAGAAGAACTGGAGAATCATTTTAGGTAACAATGAATTAAGTTTATCTTTGGGGTATTTACCAAAGTTTACATATAAAAAAGTTACAAACATTAGACAGAAGTTAGAAACTTCTGAGAAGTCAGAAACTCACATGGACAGATCAGTTAGCAATAAAAAAGTTACTTTTGCATGTAAAGACTGTAAACAATGTAGGTTCATGTGTAATTCATCCTTCATTACAATAGAACATTTGGGACAAACATTTTGGGCAAATAAATATTTTAATTGCCATAGGGAAAATGTAGTCTACATGGCTACTTGTTCCACATGCAAAAATTACTATATAGGAAAAACAAAAAGAGTTTTAAAATGTAGAATTTATGAGCATGTTCTAGCTATAAAGAAAAAAGATAAAAACAATTCTTTAGCTAGACATGCTCTTTCTTGTATGAATTTTAAGAAATTTGAATTTTTCGTTTTAGATTATGTAGAGAAAAAAATGTTTGGTGGTGACATTGACAACATATTAGAACAGAGGGAAGCATTTTAGCAGCTCCTTTTTGGGACTGATACATAAGGGCTTAATGAAGTCATTAACAAATAGGGCATGGAATAACATACTGATATATTGTATTTATTTATATGTATGTATATACATTTTTATAGATATATCAATTATTTTACATAGTATTACTTTAAATTTATTTCATTGTGCAGACTATGACATCATTTCCTGTAATGAATCATTAAAAGGTGGTTAGGTGGGTATTATTTGTTTTTCTGAAGAAGTTCACATCATTAAAAGTGGATGAAAGCGCTAGCTCATTGTGCCTCAGTGTGTCTCTTGGTTGGATCCTGGTTTTTTCATTTTCAAAAATACACAAAGAAATTACATGGTACAGCTCATAGTATGGACATATGGGACAACTATCTGACTATGATGTTAATGAGGATAAGGACTTATCAGAAGGTCATGTCCAGACATGGCTCATGGAACCTATGTAACAAGAAGATGAAATTTATGTTACATTTGCAACATATATGACATATGTGAGTAATAACAAAATAATACATACCTGACATGCCCTCATGGCAATCCACAGCCAGAGGCGAGGGCTGAACTGCAACTGTCATATAGAAACAAAGGCATCCAGACAAACATTAATACGCACATACTTACCATTATGCTCCATTGCAACAGAGGTATAACACACAGTGGGTAATATATACACATAACACTTGATCAAGGCTGATGTGCAGATGGCAATTGTCCTATGCAGGTGTAGAAGGATGTAGTATTAATGGAAGGACCAATAATAGTATCAAGACTGACATGTATGAAACAGAGGAAATGTGCCAGTTACATCTCCCTGTGTAGTAAGTTTCTTATTTGTCATACTGCAGAGCCTGTGGAAAGAAAACAAACAAATCACAACATGTGGGTATGCAATACAGCCATGAATGCAGTCACAGGCAAATGACATATAGACCACACTTAAATGGAGGCACTCAGGTGACATACAGTGCACATGTTGTCCAGTTGTTCCTATGTATGGAAACAGTGACATGAATATTCATACATCACAGGTGTGATACACAATGGTGCAGCCTATAAACATTGTAAAAAACATACCTAGTCTGTGTTTATGTGTACCTGCATGACCATGTGTTGTGGTGATGTATCTGTAAGTAACAATGGCAGGCATACACTATATGTCAGCATACACCACTGTCACGACAGGTGGCAGATGCTATAACAGCTATTAGTCACAGTAACAGTATATGGAGACACTCACCTGAGATTTCTTGCTGCTGTGCAGATGTGGATGGACCTGTGCAAATGAATAAAGACACCTTTACACATGTTGCTTGAAGTGTTGTGTATGTACTACATTTTTATGATAACATGCCATTACACTTATGTTGTGTATTGTCAGCATGTGTGCTCCCATGTTTATGGTGCACACAAAAATAACAATACATGAATATGAGTAAAACAATGATATGCAATGAGGTAGTGTAAATGCAGCAGTAGTGTTCTGAAAAGTACTACATATATGAACATCCTGGAACACCTGCTTCTATAACTCTACTGCCAATCACAACTGGTGTTATGTAGGGGCACCAGGAGCACTATTATCTCATCTGGAGAATACAATGGAAGGCCACCACTGGTGGCATTCCTCAACCTCTCATACTGGCATATCCTGTTGGCTGCACAAAGGATCATGTCAGAACAGAGCCACCAACAGGCTTCCCAGGATCTATTGTGACATCCCACAATGTTTATCATGTTGATCAGGTCTGTCCACATTTCATTCCTCCACATAGTATTTCTCACCTATTCAAGGAGAATGCACCCATGCTGGTGCAGAAAACCAATGATGATGTCATTTTCTGAGGGACAGAAATTATCACCTCTACTTTGGTTTGTTATCTGGATGACAGTGATATGCACATAGTATAATTTATATGAGGCCCACATATGGACATGATGATGTTGCATGCATATGTCAATTAACCAGCTCTCCATTCATGTGCAGTGCAAAGCTATATGAAATAGATCCTGTCATGTATATTACTGTTACATATATAAGCACTTAGGGGATATGAAAACAATTTCTGACTAGGTAACATATGGAACAAGATCATCACGTGTGATATCTGTAGGGGTTATATGTGAGATTTGAACCCATTGCAGTGGAAATCCCAACAATAAAAGGGCAACCATGCAACCATTGTGCCACATATTCAGTATGATATGAATGGACTTCACATATTAAGATGCACATTATAACATAATGGCTATGTGTAAACGTAAAATATGTTGGATGGCTGTCGTATACAACCACAGTCAGTTAAGCAAATCATGTCAGTCCGTCCATTTGATGTAATGTTGATTGGAGCTGTTTCCTGGAATTCTTGCTTGTCAGTGGTACAGATGAATCCACCTATGTGCATAGTAGTCCATCCTACAACCCTCCAGTACATCACAGACATTTTGTATTGCAGACAATTTTGCCAACAATGTGACTGTCAATATGCATATATAGATTTATAAGGAGTAATAATAACATAGGCCTGTAATAAGAGCAATATATCCAACCACAGCAATGCCAGCAGGTGTCACATTACCTTTGAAGCTACTTGTAAGTCAAGTATACCTTAAAGTAAGACCAGCTGTGAACACACAGCTTTTAAGTACCATTTTTGCCATACATAATTAACGAAATTCAATATAATTCAAGGTTTTAGAATTCCATTTGCACACATCTGTGTAAGATCTTGCAGTTTGGTGCAGTAACCAATAGCGTGACATAATAGTAAGCATAGATACCCAACAGGAATCATTAAAATAAACCATGTATAGCCCATGCCTGTTACCCTCTAATGAACAGATACCATCCTATAGGTGCTACTTTTAAAATGCGATCTTTATACATTTACTGTTCATACCATTGTTACCTGTGAACTGAGTTGAACCTCAGTGAGCAATTTTCTTGCATCAGTGAGATAGCAATTGTGAGGAGGCTTTGGCATGGCTGGGCACCAAACTGGACTGAGGAGGAGATGACTTGTATGCTCACCATCTATGCTGGACATGAGTAATGAATGCAAGCAAAGCCCAGGAAGTTAACAATGATTAACATATGGAACCAGATTATGAGAAAGCACCAACTACAGACAAGGATACACAGGGCTGGAACGCTTTTATCATTGCTACCATGACCTACATCAGAAGGATGCAGAGGATCTTTGTCAGAGGGTCATTGAGGTGTGGCAACAGCCTGCACATGCCTGTAGTAAGTGTCATAATGTCTGTTGTAACTGTACATTCCTGTGGATGTCACATATATAACTGTGACTCATATTTCCAAAATATTTATTTTTAGAGTTATTACTGTTCTGTCACTTAGCTCATATGTTTAAGCAATAAGGAAAGGTTTCTGCTCCTCCCCTATGTGTGGGTTCAATCTCCATGATGTTTTTTTTTTTCTTTTTCTTTAATAGTGTTTGTTATGTTCATACTATTGAAAATAAGATCTATGTTTGTTTGACAACTTATACAGTACATCTTTTTACACATCCTGCATGACCGTGTTTCACCAATGCCTGTACCACCTAGGCCATGGATGACTGTGCTTTTTTCCATTATCTATAACAGTCCAAGGCCTTCACACAGTATGCTTCTGTATGTGTTAATACTGGGTTATATAGGCCTACACTATCCCCTTCTGCTTTAGAGAATTCACAGTACTGTTAAATACATGCTTGTTGTACACATTAATGTAAGAGCACTGCAGGTCAGCATGTCTACTAGATGTTGGACTTTGTAAAACTTAATGCAGTCTAGCTGTTAAACATCTCCATTGTATATGGAGCATAAAGACCTATAGCACGTAGGTGTTGGGTGAGTGCATATTCCTCTGTCATCTGCAGGAATATGGACACATCCAACAGTAGTTTGTTATTGGGGGAGGTATTGTGCTCTCTCAGCTCAAACTGTTAGCAAGAGGCCAATGTACATCTATCATTGATACAGGTGGGTTTGACTCCATGTATGAGGTAACTCGGGTTTCATTTTTATCAGTTTGTGGTAATGTGTTGAAACTGATTGTACATTCAACATATACAACTATACACAGGAAAAACTAGAAAAAAAAACATTTTTTTTTATTATTTGCTAAGGGAATGAAATGCGTTCCGCATTAGAAATGTAATATAGCTGACATTTTGATTGAATTCAAGCTATATTTAAGGAAATTAAATTTGACACTCCATTTTCAGGATGGAATAGGGAACATACAGAGTTGTGATTTTAAGAAAAAAAGTAAATTCACACCACCGTTGCACCACACTTTATTAGCCTATGAAAGAATAGTTATTAATGAATTATATAAACTACAGGAGATTTGCAAGACAATGTGTTAAGGGAATTATGTAATGACAGTAATATACAGGTAATGGAACCCAAAAAAGGTGGAGGTGTGGTTTTGTACAACATATTGAATTATACTAATAAAATATTTGAAATATTGCACGACTCTGATAAGTATGAAATATCTTCTTTGAATTAAGTTAACATAGGTCACTGATGTATAGATTTATTTTTGGAGGAATTCCTTTTAGATCATAGAATAGATCTGGATCTCTATAAATTTTTACATGTCAAATTCCCAGTGTTAGCTACCATAGTGGGGATCCCGAAAATTCATAAAAATGTTTTAGAACCTCCCTTCAGAGCAATTATATCTGGTAGTAAGTTCAAGACCTTTCCTTTTGATACTGTTATGGACAAATGGCTCAAGCCAGTATATGAAAAGGTACCTCATATTATTAAAGACTCCTTGGACTTTTTAAGTCATTTGAAACCTGAGGTATAGAAGGAGGGAGGGACTCATCTATTTAACTATAGATGTATTAGACCTCTTTTTCTGTATCCCGAAGGAAGATGGTTTGGAAAGGTTTAGCAAAAGTATTCAGAAATATACATTTTGAATGGGACAAAGTTAGTTTGATAGGTGAATTCATGTCTATAGTGTTAGATTATAACTATATTTTTTGGAAGGGGAGTATTTTAGGCAATACAGTGGGTAGCCATGGGAGCAGTCTGTGCCCTGATATACGCAAATTTAGTACTTTTGGATTGGGAAGATGAATATGTTTTAAAGAAAGTGTATTTTAATCAAATTAAATGTTACACTAGGTTTGTGGATGACATTTTTATTTTATGGGATGGTGCGTCAGAAGAGGTGGACTCTTTGTGAAATATCTGAATAAGTCTAGTACTTATTTCAAATTTATTTACAACCGTAGTAAAGGAACACCATACCTGGACACATATTTCCCATGGTACAATAGGATTTAAGTCCAAGATCTACAAGAAAGATATGTTTAGTAATTCTTATTTGGAGTATAATAGTTGTCATCCGGCCAGTCAGAAGAGAAGTATATTAAAGGGGCAATGCATTAGGGATGCCAGAATGACATCTGATTCCTGGATATGCTAGGTGAGGTTGACTATATAGGTACCTTATTTAGAGAAAGAGGCTACCCTAAAACCCTTATCAAAGATGTTACTAGTTATGTTAAGAAAGAATGGGGCAAAAAGTATAAACCCCTTTTAGGTGTAGGTTTAGATAAGGGTAATTGCGTGGGACATAATGAATGCAACATACAATATAAGAGAGCATGTATATTAGAATAAAACCCTATGTCAAAGAAGTTAGAGATAATTGGAAAGAACTGGGACCTTCTTAGATGTGATGATGAAGTGTACTGTAAATTAGGGGATCACCCAGTGTTCATCTACAAGACAGGACACAATTTGAAAAATAAGTTTGAAACTGGTAATACTAACATGGGGTATGACTTGAAGGAGGGATATACTAAGAAATGTGGGCATTGTAACCAATGCCAAGCCATTTTAGAAGAGAAAACTATTACTTTGGGAAATGTTAACCATACAATAATAAGGTTTATGAAAGGAAATTGTTATACTCAGCATGTTATATATTTGGTGAAGTGTACCAATTGTCCAAGTTTCTATGCTGGTAAAACTGACAGGTGCCTTAGAAATAGGATCAATGACCATTTGTATTGCATCAGAAGAAAGGATAGTAATAATGCATTATATAGGCACATAGAAGGAAGCACAGAGTGTCACACATTTAAATTTGGGATCTTGGAGCAAGTAAAATCAAATCCGAGGGGTGGTAATATAAAGGCAATCATTGAGAAAAAAGAAGTAAAATGGCAGCTGCTTTTAAATGCTGCCAAACCCCCAAGGTTGAATGACCACATCCCAGTTAAACCTGTATTAGAAGCACGAATATAAGTTAGCACAATCTATGAGCATATATTGTTTGTCATAGTGACTTGGATAGGTAGCCTTATGATCTTTGCTACTTAATGTTATAAATAACTAATTAATGTGTTAGTGAGATATGAAGTAAATTTATATACAGTAAATGAATATTCAAGTATGTTTTTAGCAAAAAGAAGTTCACATATTAAAAATGTTGTATTTTATATATTTTTTTATTTATTTTTATATATTTATATTTATTATATATGACTTTATAATTTTCATACATGGAATTGTTTATATATTGAATTTTATGAAAATATATGAGTATGTATTGTTAACTATTTTATTAATTATTTTACTACTCATATCCAATTGTTTAAGCAAGCTGTATTTATAGGTAGACTGTGGTTTTAAGTGGATAAATGAATATTTAGCATCATTCATTAATATATATATATATATATATATATATATATATATATATATATATATACTAATTGAAGGTCAATATATATATATATATATATATATATATATATATATATATATATATATATATACTAATTGAAGGTCAATTCTCATTGGTGCAAGATTGTTATCTAAACTGGTTTAATTACACTAACTGTGTTCTGATGAAGTTTACTCTTAGTAGATGAAAGCGCTAAACCAGAGTGGTTATTTTTATTATTTTTTATTTTATAATAAAGTGTTATATTATTAGCCTGTGTTTTATGGATTTTTGAGCATTGGTACACCTTACTATGTTGCAGTTATCATATTTGTTGTTCTTTAGTTGGGTTTCGCTGTTATTGGGTTTCATAGATTATAACATGTTAGCGGAGTGGTTTGTCTTGCAGCTCCAACCTGCCAATTTTCATACTGAATGGGTTCTTCTGTCTCAGTATTTTGACTGCTGTTGGCAGACTATGTGTGGAGTATACTTCAGTTTAACAAAGCTTGCACTTCTGTCTACAAGACTGTTGATGATGTGTTTAAAATACTTTCTTATTCTGTGCTCAGAAATTGTTGTGCACAAAGCCACTCAAGTTATTCATTTATGTGTGCCTGTTACATACTCACCCTCCATCATTACAGTGTTTGCATTTTGCAGTTACATACATAAGAATTGTTACTTATTTATGTAGTGCAGTGATACATTAATTGATTGACAGTAGTGTGTGCACAATATAACCTAAGAGTTTATATGTCATGTACTGTCACTGTGGTTATCATTGTCCAGTTGTTCTAAGGTGTTGGATTGCATTCCAACTATTTGATTTTGTGTCCACCTGTGACCATGTTGCATTATTCATCTCATTTGCATGTATCTTTTATGTTTCCCACTGATTTTTCCTCCTACTATAAGCTTATAATACACATAGGTTATTTGGGGGTGGTAACATGACTCATTTTTTTCACAGACACCTGGGTTACAGTTGTGAGTTATTCACATATTGACAACTTGACATAAATGCGTGAGGCACTCAAACAATAAAGGGGATATGGAAGTATTGATATTCTCTCAGTCTACTTGACCATGTGGTGAGGCATATGTCAAGTATTACCCACTACAGATCATAGCTGTACTGTTATGTTGTCAGTTTCACTGTAGTCTTATAGGGTAATGCTTATTTTTCAATGTAGACATGTCAATGTTGCATGACACAGTGTAATGGCATGCTTGTCATGATATATACATGTGTTGGCTCTGGACATGGTTACTCATCATACATGATGATGGCTGGTTCCTAATTGGTCAGGTAATGGCTGGATTTCTACAGAGAAGATGTATATAGCATGTGATGTGATGCACTGGAGTAACCTGCTAACATTCTGTGAAGGATTTAGTGACTCAGACATCACCCTCTATTGATATCATTCAAACATATTCAAAAAAGGACATTGGGAATGTGTCATGTGCATGACTGCCCATCTGCTAGCTTCACGTGTTTTTATTATACATATGATATCTACTCCTTATAGGGCATAACATCTAAGAAGTAGGTTTTAATGACACCTGTAATGTATTGTGATATACCTCATGTCTCATATGCAGGGATCATGATAATGGCACTCTAAATACTGTCTGCAACATCCTTTATGTGCACATCAGTTTGTGTTCAATAACAGCCATGTTTTGCACAAGAATGTGCGGACTGTTAGACAAGCGATTTTCATTGTTATGGTTTACAGTCATGCCTTATATCACATGTCATGGTAGAGTTGCCCATGGGCATACCTTAGTGTACTGTGTCATACTGAAGGTTTTCTGCCTGTATATTGTGATAAAGTGGGTATGCTATGTACTCATGTAATAGCTGGAATTCATATTATGTACCTTCTGTCTTTTTATTTATTTCATCTTGACAGAGTGTGGGACCTGTGGCCACTCTCCTATCAGATGCAGGAGATGGGAACATGCAAGACCACTATCTGAGTACTCAGAATCCGAAGATAATGATGATGATGAAGAGATTGGTGGTATTGATGAGGAAAGACCTGGACCCTGCATGTACCATCATCTCTGCTCTACACTCAAGGGGATGTCAACCAACATCACAGGCAGATGATTTTCGGGACCAGATCTGGGAGGTTATGATTAATATCTTTTGGATTCAGATGAGGGACATGATGGGAAATTTTTTCTAGGGCATAGTGTCGGACATGCACCACTCCTTCAGAGAAATAGAATGCAAGATTATTTGTGATGTTCAGCCCCTATCAAGGTAGCCCCTCAGGACTGTAAGTATTGTCTCTGAGATCCAATTGCATACTGCTGCTACCATGATGTTTGCCATATAACCAATTGTACTGTATTGGTACACTTGTGTATGCATGACATATTACTACCATGCTTAAGTGATACATATCTGATCATATAATGCAGATGTCATGTGACATTTTGCATTATGTTCTACCTGAAGCATGACACACACACTAACACATTAAACATACAGTACTTATGTTGATGTTTATGAAATGCTGTACTTGATGTATACATTTCTTCTTGTGGGCAGGTGTGCTGCTTCTTACATCTAGGTGTATGTGTGTACTCTTATGCATGCCGTGCAGTATAATCTTGTTATGCCCAATACTCTGTGGCCCTGTATGTCACAGTTATGAATTTTGCAATTAACATGCTGTTACTGACACAAGAGTTCCATTGTATAAATGTGTGGGATTGACAGCAACTCACAAACAGCATTTTCCCCAAAATCTGCTGTATCATGTCTGTTCACCAACATGACATGTCCTTGCTCCTGTGTTTTCTATGACACTGTCACATCATGATGTCACAATGGCATACTGGCTTTGTGTGGAGAACGCACTGGCTTTGTTATATCATATTAATTTGACTGCTATATATATATATATATATATATATATATATATATATATATATATATATGCAGTCCTCCTTCACATACTGTGTAGACTGCCACTGTACTGTTTGTGTAAACATCATATAATTTCTGCTTTATATAATAATATGCCAGAATGCCTTATTTGTCCTTGTTTTATTACAATGTACATGCCCATATTTTAGCAATTGGTGTACATGTGCACTGATTTACATAATGTACATGCCTCTACACATTTTCTGATCAAAATGGCAAACCCATTGCACCTTGGGGCAAAGAACATTCATTTAATCCATTTTAATGTACTGTACTGTTGTTCACAGGGCAATCCTTTGCTCAGTCATATCCATGGTCAGTGATGTATATATCACCAGAGGTGTTCTTCGTACCTTTTGCACCATGATGGCATGACAGTATATATATATATATATATATATATATATATATATATATATATATATATATATATATATCTATCTATATATGTGTGTGTGTGTGCATGTGATAAAGATTCTTATTTTGTTTACTTGTGCCTCTTGCTGTTATTATTGCCCATTCCTGTGTGTGTGTATGTGTGTCTATGTGTGTGTCATTTTACTGCCATCAGCCTGCCCTAGTGACACACACTTAACATTACCTTTAATGTAGTTTGGATGGACTTCCACGCCATCCTTTGTAGTGTACACACACACACACACACACACACACACACACATATATATATATATATATATATATATATATATATATATATATATATATATATATATATATAGAAACACTTTGGAATCTCGAAATACTGAAATGTCGAATTTCAGTATCTCGAGACCAAAGTGTCGAATCTGCAGATGCACAAAACTGCAGAATATTGAACCATGAAATGTCAAACCCACGGTACTGGTGGCGCTTTAGGTAAGTGCAGTGTTTTTAAGCATTTTTAGGAGGGTTTGTATGTTTATGAGTGTGTCAGGGAGTGTTAGGTGTGAGTTAGGGTACGTAGGGGAGAATGTGAGTGTGTCAGTGTTGAGAGTGGTGGTGTTTGTATCTGTGTGATGTGTGTTTGTGCGAGGGGAGTGTGGAATGTATGTTGGTGGGTTTTGTGTGTTGGTGTTTAATGCAACCTCAGACTTAGTATATATAAGTAGGGGTGTGTGGAGGGTGCTGCTTACAGTAAGGGTGTGTGTGTGTGTGTGTGTGTGTGTGTGTGTGTGTGTGTGTGTGTGTGTGTGTGTGTGTGTGTGTGTGTGTTGTTGTGCAGAGGTAGGTGTACTTGTGTTTGTATGCGTGCTATAACGGTCGCACTTTAGGGTTTCAATGTTTTGATTTTTGTTTTTTTGTTTTTTCAACTTTATAGTCGATAGTTCAGTACTTCGAGATTATAAAGTAAATCCATATATATATATATATATATATATATATATATATATATGTATATATATATATATATATATATATATATATATATTTGCTTTCCTGGCATGTCTTCTTTGATGTTGGCCCATGTTGCCACCTCCCTTCCCTCTTTGTAGGTTTGGCATATATTTTGCATATATGCATCATATATATTAACATTTCTTTACATTAACAGCCATTACCATACATTTGTACTGCATTTATTTATTGCTATTTGTTGACCAGGTTAGTCCAACTGAGCCAGGGGCCCATTTTCAGTGGAGACCCAAGGAGAAAAGCTCCAGATACAAGTAACAATATTACAAACAATATTACAAACAAGATATATGTACAAAGGTATCAAGTAGTTATGCAATGAAAATTAGAACCACTATTTTACACAGTTGTGTACAAGTTGCAAAATGCTAATACAGAACAGCAATACAAATGAAAAAAATATATACAGATGACAGCAGTAGACTCCATATGCATCAGTATTTACAAGATAGAAGGAGTAGTTAAATAGTAATAAATGTATTAGAGAGGCAAATAGAAAATTAAGATATATGCTTAGTGTAAGGAGGTAAGATTATGAAGACAGCAGTAGTATGTCAGGTAGGAGTTTAACAAGGACAGGACCAGGTCTTTAGTAGGTAGTTTTTAAGCTCCAGTTTGAATTGAGCTTTATGGGGAATACTTCTTATATTAAAGGGAAGTATATTCCAGGTATGAGCAACAGAGAATTTGTAAAGGGATTTGCCTATATTTTTAGTGGGTTTGTAGATGTCTAGAAGATGATTGTCAGATGTGCGAAGCTGGTGGCGGGGGTTATAGAGTGATACAACGTTTGAGAGGGAGAGACAGGAAGTTGGATTAAAATGAGTTGTTTTTGGAATTCAGGCCAACGTAAAGACTTAAGAGAAAGGCAATGGTGGGATTTATATGGTAGATTGGAGGCAAATCTAGCTATTTTGTGGTAGTTTGTTCTAATTTAGAGTGGAAAGATGACTGAAAGCTAGTAAGGACTGGAGCTGCATACAGAAGGCAGAGTAAGAGGAGAGACATAGCAAGGAAGAGTTTGGTGGGGGGTGAGAGTAGTTTATCATTACAGTACAGAAGTCCAAGTTTTTGGTTGTTTTTTTATGCACTGATTAATATGCATGTCTAATTTTAGTTTGTCATCGATAGTTACACCAAGTAATTTAGTGTTAGGTTCAGGTGTGATGATAGCATTGTTAAGTGAGGTAATAGAGAAGGAGGGTTTACAATGTGCCAGTGTTTTAGGAAGGTAAAGTAGAAGTTTTTTTTTGGGATTTAATATTAGTTGATTATCAGTGAGCCAGATTTCAATGGAGGCGAAGGTGTTTTGGGTATGAGCAAGGAGCTCTGGGATGCTGTGGGCGGTGGTGATAAGGGTTGAATCATCGGCATATTGTAAGAGTATAGAAAGGTTAGTGGCAGAATGTAGTTTTTTAGTGAAGATATTGAAATGGAGGGGTCCCAAGATGGAGCCTTGGGGAATGCCAGTATTGATGGGTAGAAATGGGAAGGTAACAGATTGCCAGTGTATAGATTGTTGTCTGTTAGATAAGTAACTAGGGAACCAATTAACCAATTTATAGAGGGAGTAGAGAGGTGGAGATCAGAAAGTTTGGATAGCATTTTGGGGTTTGAGACTGTATCGAAGGCCTTGGAAAGATCACGGAATAAACAGGAAACCAGGTGGTTATTATCATGGGCTTCTGCTACAGTTTGGGTGAATGAGAGTAGTACAGTAGAGGTGCTATGGTGGGGTCTGAAACCATGCTGGGTGGGAGTTAGAAGGTTGTTGTCCAGCAAGTGTTTAAGTAGATGGGTGTGGACACATTTTTTAAGAATTTTGGAGAGTGGGGAGAGAATTGCAATGGGACGAAAGTTGGAGGGGTGAGTGGAGTTACCTTCTTTGTAGAGAGGGATTGTGAAAAAGGGTTTCTAAATACCTGGGACAAGATCTTTGGTAATGGAACGATTTATAAGGATAGACACAAGGTAAGCAATATATGTGGCAGCAATTTTAAGGAAGTGTGGGGGGTCATTTATCAACAGAGAGAGAACAAGGTTTAAGTTGATTCAGTTGTGTTTTGATGAATGAAGTGGGAAAAGGTTGAAAGAAGAAAGTAATGGAGGAAGAGGAAGTGGGAGGTGATGGTAGAGAAGAGGCAGTGGGACTTTGTTGTCTTAGTTTTTGAATTGATTCAATTAAGTGTTTGTTTAAAAGTACAGCAGTCTCTATGGCTGTATTGAGAGGGAATGGGTTGGAGGATGCAGGGTTGCTGGGGTAGAGAATTTTATTAACTGTGGACCCAAAACCTTTTTGTGTTATTGTGTCGGCTACCTTGGTTGGAGTTGAATAATGCTTTTTTGTCTTTAATGACTAGTTTTTTACACAGGTTTCTAAGTTCCTTGTAATGTTGGAGAAGGTGAGATGTTCTATTTTTGATCCAATTTTTCCAGGCAATATCCCTTTGATGCATGATCAATTGTGTTTGCTTAGTGAACCAGGAGGTATGGTTTGATTTTACTCAGATTTTTCTGGTTGTAGCCATAGAGTTCAGAACATCAAGGAATATCTTGTTGAAACAGCAACTGCCTCATTAAGGGGGAGGTTATGAAGGAAGGTCCAATTGATGTTGGACAGTATAGAGTTGAACTTATTGGGGTCAAATTGAGTTAGATTCGGACATTCTGTGCAATGGTATTCTTTGGGAGAATGTTTATAGTGTCTATGAATAAAGGTAGGGGAATGGTCACAAAGTGAGTTAGGACGGATGCCAGGGTTATGAAAGAGACTGGGGTCAGAAGTAAGGATCCAATCTATTATAGTACTGTTAGTAGAGTTTTTGGGTCTATATTAAAAGCCTGAAATGCTGAAACAGCGAAGCTATGTACATCGACACATAAAGGTCGACGTACATAAACATCGGATCACGTAAACGTCGAAAATCACAACGCTGAACCCATGATAACAAAGAGCACCTCACAGCTATGTTCACATTACCATTAAAAATTTAAATTAACCCACTTTTGCCGGAGGCAACCCCCCCCCCCCTGCACCCCCATCCCCCCTACTTAAATATACCAGCTCCGAGACCACACTACATTGGGGAAAAGGATATGTTTCCTTATCCCCACGATCGCACTGCTGGCTTACCAAACACGTTCGGCATTGTCATTTTCGCCGTTTACATGTTTCGATGTTTATGTACATCAACCTTTATGTGTCGATGTACATAGCCTTGATGTTCTGACATTTCATGGCTGTAATATAGACCTGAGTTTTTGACGGTCCTGGTAGGGGAAGATATGAATTGGTGGAAGCCAAATAAATTGAGGCTGTGAGTTGAAGATGAGGAGGTGAGTGAGGTCCAATCAATGTTGACATCACCAAGTACAGTAGTTTCATAGGGAACATGTTGGGTGAGCCAGGGTAGAAGGTTTCTGAGAACTGGGATGTTGTCACTTGGGGGGATATAGATGGATACAATGGCAAATTTTTTGTGAAGGTTGAGATGGCAGTTTAGAATTAGGATTTCATCAGGAGCAAAGCTGGGTATGGAAGTAGGGAATGGAGAAAGATTAAGATGGTCGGAGTAGAGGATGGCTACACCTCTCCTGTTTGTTCTGATAGATGCTATACCTTGGGAGGATTTCAGAGGTGGAAATGTGGGGTTTTAGCAAGTTTCTGACAGGGTAAGGATGTGTGGAGAGTTTTGATGGATCTAAGTGTGTAATGCTGGTACTTTGTTAACAATACTTTTGAAATTTAGTGAAAAAATAGAGATTTAGAAGGAGGAGAATAAGATTGGAGTAGTGTGTGAGGGGAGTGAGTAGAGGGTGATTGCTTGAGAGAGGTAGAGGATGTAGGTCCTCAGTTGGGATGGATCTCCCCATCAAGGAATAGTGAATCAAGAAAATCAATCAGTGAGGTGAATAGGTTAAGAGTATAGGAAGTTATTTGTCTTATAAAGGTGGAAAGGGATACATTTGGGTCATTTTTTATTGTGAAAAGATTGGAGGGAAAGATTGGGAATAGGTTAAAGGAGATGAGAAGTGTGGGGGTGTTAATGAATGAGTGGTAACTGTGAGTGAGGGTGGGAGTTGGCATATACAGAGATGTATGGCAATATGTTGACAGTGATAGTAGGAAGTAAGGTAAATGGGTGAGATACTGAGGGAATTATAGGTAGACTATTTAAGTGTTGCAGTGAATATGTTAAATTTAAGGAGAGGATAAAGAAAAGTAGTAGAGGAGTTGTTTTAAAAGTGGAGAAATAGGAGACATGCAGAGCAGGGCTAAGGGAGAGAAATTAGGGGGATAGTTTAATAAGTAAGTGGTTTAAGAGAAGGAAAAGCTATGAGAGTGGGACTAGAAAAACATATTGGGTGAGGATGGGGGAGGGAAAGGTAGGTTGGAGGGAAGGGTCTGATAGGTGGTTTATGAGAGATTGGCTAATTGGAAGAGGGGGATGAGTGTATAAAGTATAAATCTAATGAGTCTGGTGTGTGTGTGGGAATGGGGGTAGGGTAGAGGAGTGGAGAGAGTCTGAGTGCAGCGAGGGCAAATGGACTGGGTTGGCCTGGCTGGGAAAAGCTAAGAAAAGCAATCAATGACGTATGTCAGTGAGCAGGTATGTCGGAGGCACAGAATGCAGGGTGAAAGGGGAGAAAGTTACAGAGGTTGGAGCTAGAAAAAGTAGGTAGAAAAGTGCCATGTTCCTGTAAGGATGGCCGAGGTTTAAAGGTGCCTTTACTAGGAGGACTAATGCACCGAGACTATATAGCTATGTTGGTTGTGCTAAAACAGTATCTAAAAACAGCTGAAATGCTGATTGCGATTAACAGGGCATGCGCTATCAGAACATAAAATGAATAACAGCTACGGGAGTTTCAACAGTAGCAGAACTAGGCTTTTGCAGTCAACACTGCCATCTAGTGGCAGACTACAGCATTTAAAATAAGTGTAGAATAATAAAACACTTTACGTGCGAAATTAACTGGCAAGGCACAGAAAAGAAAAGAAGCAGACGGGGGACATGGTGTGTGTGCAGACCTTACTGATAGCAGCACTTTAAAATTAATAAGTAAATTACAGTACTGTAGGTAAAAAGCACCTACACTGTTGAATGGAGCAACAGTGCGCTTCCAGGTTCCACACTTTCCAAGGGATCAGTTTCTGGCAGAAACTGGTGTGGAGGACAGTGTGTGATGAGCAGATTAATTATTCCAGGCAGAATATAGGGCTGCAGAAGCTAAAATAAAAAGACAAAACAAGGTTAGAAGAGCAGTTCTGTTAGTGAGGTAACAAGTTAGAAGGGGGAAGAAAAATTGCAACTGTGGTGAGTTACTGGAAGAGGGAGGTAGTTAGGCAGACATGGAGGCATAGAAGTGGTAAATGCAGCAAGGTAAGAGAGTGGAAATGAGTGCTCAGAAATACAGGGTATGGAGGGGGAGGATACGGAGTGAAAGAGGAAAACAGTTTGAGGTAGGAGCTTAGGAGATTGTGATAATAACAACCACATTGTTTCTATAATACAGGGCAATTCATAATACTGGTGACTAGGATAACGGTAATAGAAATGTATGCGTCACAACTTTAAAAAAAATATCTCCGCTGACAGAGCTAGATTTCTGCTATACTGTTACAATGCCACCTTGTGCCAACTATTTGGCTATTAAACACATGCAGGCCTTATGCACACAAGATGCTGGCAATTGCTCATGTTGCATCCTTGCTCCTGTTATACTTGTGTGTTACATATTACCTAGAGTATTTAGTCATAGTTCACCTGCACAGCCTGAAATGCTTTATATAGCACTATTCATATATTTCCTGCCATTTATTATTCCACGTCATTAGTGTATGTATGTTTATTGACATTGCATTCCAATAGTTTCATATTAGGCCACTGAAGTTCACACATATACGTCAGCAGCTCTGTGCTGAGATTGACATGACATATGTCTGGGACATATGCATTCCATTTCACGTATGTATGGCCTGTGTACACCTACTTGTGTAATGAGCAGCCACTTTGTTGTTTTGCTTCAGTACTGCTGTTTAGCACTATACTTGGTTGTTGGCTCTACCCATGCATGGTCAGAGGTTTTATTCTGTCCTCCACTGATCTTCTCCAACATTTCATTGGCTGCATTTGGTTATCTGTGCTATTGCTTGGCTTCACTTGCAATACTGCCAGACTACTTGGGGAATGGATTCCATATCCAATGTGCACTGTGATACCTATTTCTGCCCCTACAATATGCACCTGCCATCAGTCATACACATTCAGCATGACTATCATATACTTTGTAACATATTAGAATGTTGTAGTGCATATGTACATATGTATTTCTGCATTTTACCATGGCTGGTATGCATTCCTACCTTGTTTGTCCATTTTTCATTACCCATGTTGTAGAGTGTGCTGTCTGTGCACCTTACCTTTCCCTTATGTTTCTTTCTAATCTTTGTCTGTCATGTCTTGTGATGCTTGCTCTCTCTCTCTCTCTCTCTCTCTCTATATATATATATATATATATATATATATATATATTCTTCTTCTCCTTTTGGCTGCTCTCGTTAGGGGTCACCACAGTGGATCATCTGTTTCCATTTCTTCCTGCCCTCTGCATCTTGCTCTGTCACACCAACCACCTGCATGTCCTCTCTCACCACATCCATAAACCTTATCTTAGGCCTTCCTCTTTTCCTGTTACCTGGCAGCTTCATCCTTAGCATCTTTTTCCCAATATACTCTGCATCCCTCCTCAGCACATGTCCAAACCAATGTAATCTTTCCTCTCTGGCTTTGTCTCCAAACCTTCCAACCTGGGCTGACCCTCTAATATACTTATCCCTAATCCTGTCCATCCTCGTCACACCCAGTGCAAATCTTAACATCTTCAACTCTGCCATGTCAAGCTCTGACTCCTGCCTTTTTGTCAATGCCACTGCCTCCAACCCATATAACATAGCTGGTCTCACTACCCTCTTGTAGGCCTTCCCTTTCACTCTTACTGGTACTCGTCTGTCACAAATCACTCCTGACACTCTTCTCCACCCACTCCATCTTGTCTGTACTCCCTTCTTCACCTCTCTTCCACACTCACTATTACTCTAAACTGTTGATCCCAAGTATTTAAACTCATCCACCTTCACCACCTCTACTCCCTGCATCTTCACCATTCCTCTATCCTCCCTCTCATTCACATACACATATTCTGTCTTAGTCCTGCTGACCTTCATTCCTCTTCTCACTAGAGCATATCTCCACATCTCCAGGGTCTCCTCCATCTGTTCCCTACTCTCACTACAGATCACAATGTCATCTGCAAACATCATAATCCATGGGGACTCCTGTCTGATCTCATCTGTCAACCTGTCCATCACCATTGCAAATAAGAAATGGCTCAGAGCTGATCCTTGATGTAATCCCACCTCAAACTTAAATGCATCCGTTACTTCCACCGCAGACCTCACTGCTGTCACACTAACCTCGTACATATCCTGTACCACACTTATCTACTTCTCTGACACGCCTGACTTCCTCATACAATACCACAACTCCCCTCTAGGCACCCTGTCATATGCTTTCTCTAAATCCACAAAGACACACTGCAACTCCTTCTGACCTTCTCTGTACTTCTCCATCAACACTCTCAGAGCAAACATTGCATCTGTAGTGCTCTTTCCTGGCATGAAACCATACTGCTAATCACTAATCATCATCTCCCTTCTTAACTTAGCTTCCACTACTCTTTCCCATAACTTCATGCTGTGACTGATCAATTTATTCCCTCTGTAGTTACTACTACTCTGCACATCGCCCTTATTCTTAAAAATCGGTACAAAAACACTTTTTCTCCATTCCTCAGGCATCCTCTCACTTTCCAAGATTTCATTAAACAATCTAGTTAAAAACTCCACTGCCATTTCACCTAAACACCTCCATGCTTCCACAGGTATGTCATCTGGACCAACAGCCTTTCCATTCTTCATCTTCTTCATAGCTATCCTTACTTCCTCCTTGCTAATCCACTGCACTTCATGATTCACTATCCGCACATCATCCAGCCATCTATCCCTCTTATTCCCTTCGTTCATCAGGCCCTCAAAGTACTCGTTCCATCTGCTCAACACACTCTCCCTGCTTGCAAGTACATTTCCCTTATTATCCTTTATCACCTGCACCTGCTGCACTTCTTTACTAGCTCGGTCCCTCTGTCTAGCCAATTGGTACAGGTCTTTTCTCCCTCCTTAGTGTCCAACCTTTCATACAACTCTTCATACACCTTATCCTTAGCCTTCGCCACCTCTCTCTTTGCCATGTACCTGATCTCCTTATACTCTTGTCTACTTTCTTCATCTCTCTGACAATCTCACTTCTTCACCAACCTCTTTCTCTGTATACTCTCCTGTACTTCTTCATTCCACCACCAGGTCTCCTTGTCCTCCTTCCTCTTTCCAGATGTCACACCAAGCACCTTTCTAACCATCTCTCTTACTAGCTCTGCTGTAGTTACCCAGCTATTCAGTAACTCTTCACTGCCACCCAGTGCCTGTAACTCTTCCCTGAACTCCACCTCACAATTACCCTTTTTCAATTTCCACCATTTGATCCTTGGTGCTGCCCTCACACTCATCCTCCTCTTCTTGATCACCAATGTCATCCTACAAACCACCATCCTATGCTGCCTAACTACACTTTCCCCTGCCACCACTTTACAGTCTCCAATCTCCTTCAGACTGGCCCTTCTACATAAGATATAATCCACCTGTGTGTATCTTCCTCCACTCTTGTATGTCACCCTATGCTCCTCCCTCTTGTTAAAATACGTATTCACCACAGCCATGTCCATCCTTTTCACAAAATCCACTACCATCTGATCTTCTGCATTCCTTTGCTTAACACCATACCTACCCATCACTTCCTCATCCCCTCTGTTCTCTTCACCTACATGCCCATTGAAATCTGCTCCAATCACCAGTCTCTCACCCTTGGGTACAGTCATTACCACTTCATCCAACTCACTCCAAAATTTTTCTTTCTCATCCATCACACACCCAACTTGTGGAGCATATGCACTAACAACATTCATCATTACACCATCAATTTCCAGCTTCATAAACATCACTCTATCCAACACTCATTTTACCTCCAAAACACTCTTAGCATACTGTTCCTTCAGGATAACCCCTACACCATTTCTCCTCCCATCCACACCATTTCTCCTCCCATCCACACCATGATAAAACAATGTGAATCCGCCTCTGATACACCTAGCCTTGCTCCTCTTCCATCTGGTCTCTTGCACACACAATATACCAACCTTCCTTTGGTCCATCATATCAGCTAGCTCTCTCCTTATACCAGTCATACTGCCAGCATTCAAAGTTCCGACCCTCACTATCACAGTCCTAGCCTTTACCTGCCTTCGGGCATGCCTTCCCCCTCTTCTCCTCCTTTTGCCAACAGTAGCCCAATTTCTGCCAGCACCCTGTGGGCCAACAGTACTGGTGGTGGTCATTGTCAACCCGGGGCTCAACCGATCCAGTATGTATATCTGTACTGTTGTCCGCATGTATGATTTGGCAAAATTTTATGCCAGATGCCCTTTATGACACAACCCTCCCCATTTATCCGGGCTTGGGACCAGCACAAAGAAATGCACTGTCTTGTGTATATATGCCTGCTGCTTTGCCCTTCATCTGTTTCTCTGTCTTTTACTTTATTTCTATTCTCCAAAAACCTAAAAGCTAAAAATGGGGCCTATTCCCACTAAAGGAAAAAAAAAAATACTCATGCTCCTCTGACTGTCCTTTAGATATTTGTGTTCCAACAGACCTCTTGCATGTCACTCTTCTTCATCAATACCACACATCTGCTTTTCCATCTCCCTATTTCTTTAGTTGTGTGCATTACTTGTGTTCCCAATACATGTCCCACTCCCATTGCTAGCTACTGTTAGCACTGTCAAAGTGGCCATGATTCCCCTTTGCCTTTATTAATTTTTTTATTGGGAATTTTGTGGATTCCATCAGATTCCATGTTTTCAGGTGAATGTATTTTCTTAGTAAACAATTTATGGAGACAACTGTAGTTGTTTGTGGATGGATTGCTGCAGATATATATTCCTTTAAATGTCCTGCAGCTTGCATTGAGCTTGTAAAATTTCATAGCTTTGGTATTGTATATCATGGTTTATGATACACTTTTCTTGAATTATGGATTTGTTGTGACTGCTAGACAGTGCATCAATACTGCTAGGCAATTCTGTTTTGCACTGAGGCATATTTGTATATCACAGGCTTATCTGCAACTTCTGCTCAGATATCAATGAAATGTTCCAGATTCTGAGAACGTTACAGAATCCAGACCATTATATACAAGGCAAAAATGTGAATTATTTCCTAGCTGGAGGCAAAAGCCACTTTTAAGCTGTTAATGTGTGAACAAGATGCACTACCAGGGGAGTGCAAAAAGAGAGATAAAGTAGCATTTTGGAAAGGAGAACAAGTACTAATGCCACCAACAAACTCTCCATTACCCAAAACATTGATATAAATGAAAAAAGTTACTTAGGCAAACTATTCACTTCATCAGACCAGGCTAATAGAGCAACTGAAAATAATAACAAAGTATAAAACAGGTCCTGATCAGGTAGATGTAAATACCTTTTTGCTAGTTTCTTCTGCCATATGGTGTCAATCTTGCATCCTTTTTTAAAATAGTGAAAATGACCATGGACATGCACACAACTGTCTTACATCTTTCATGGGGGACTATCATGTTGAAAGTGTTCCATCAATTGCTCTCAATCGTCCTTTAAGCTTAAATAAGCTTACTTTCCCAAGTGCCCAGTTTGGGTGTAAGTACACCCGAGATCTACAGTAAAGCACACACTGTTCTGGCTGTAGACGTCTCAGCCAATCAGAGCATTGCTTTACTGCACCTGTTTTGCATGCAGCCAGCCAGTATGCTTCAATCATTTCCTGTATTATGCGAAAGCGGAACTTAAGCGGCTGCAGTGGACCTCGTATGGATGGAGGGCTCAATTAGGTCCGCTCAGTCTGCATATCAAGGCAGCATCAGGATGGTGGAAGGCTACCAATCTCTGGGGACTGAGCGACTTGGAGAGAAGTAGAATAATGTTCGTTCATGCCATGGTTTGATGGATACTTAGATGCGCACTTGAGAGAAGAACTAATTGTTCGTTCATCTTTGATCGAGGAACACTGAAAGGGGGAATTTTATAGCTCTAGCTTGCCGTGGTGGTTCATCATTTGTGTTCGTGCCTGTGGGTGTGTGGAATTGTTCCTGGGAGGTCTGTGGTTTGTGGTTTCTCCTCCATCACTGTATGAGTTTGATCTGATCGAGGATTTTATTTTATTTTCAGTTCAATAACAGGTAAGTAAGCTTCTCTAAAAAAAACAGTCATAGAATGGAAACGAAGGTTTATGTTTTGGGTAAGGGGGGGTTAAGTTTACTGTAGCTAAAGAACTTCTGGCTGACATAGAAGATTGAAACAATACTAATGTGTAACTTTAAGAAAGCTAGCAGCAATAGCATAATCTATGCTAGCACCTCATAATCTTTTGCTGTGCTGCTACTCGTTATTGTGATTGGCTTATTGTGTATAGCAAGTGTGAAAGTATAGATATGAAGTCTTTAGTGGATCTAAGGAGTTTTTGCTGCATAAAGTATCTATGTAAGAAAGTTGATTTTGCAGTGTTCATGCTAATCCTACTAATTAATTTACTTTGTGTTAAATGGTATATTTGGTGGAATTTGTATAGAGCTTGTTTCCAGCTTTCTTGTGCATTGTCTCAGTTTTTACAAGTGTTTTAAGCAGTAGGGTTAATCAAGATGCCAATTGGAATTGCATGAGTAGACAGTTTGGAGCAGCCAGTTGTTGAAGAATTACTTGCAGATATTACTTAAGGGGAAAGACTGACATATTTTTTTTTTCACTAGTAGCGCAAGTCTGACTATTGTGTAAAGACTGGCCTGTTATGAAAAAAATAAGAAAGTTCTTATTGATGCAGTCAGAGTTGCAATTTTCTTCCTTAAGCAAAGTTTTGGTGAAGAACTTTAGGGTTGTTTTGATGCATCCCAAAGTCAGGTGCATAGATTAGACCAAAAAAAAAAAACAAACATATTAGTCATAGGTGATTCCATCGTGAGACACACAGATGTCTCTTTCACCAGACTGGATAGGTCATGGTCAGCTGTCTGTCAGGTGGTAGGATCCACCATATCATACATGCACTCAAGTCTGTCAACAACAGGTACTGTTATGACTCCGTCATAGCCCACGTTGGTGTAAACGACTTGAGACATACCTCTCTGCACTGTATGAAGAGAGACATGACTAAACTCTTGGATTATATGTCTCAAGCAGATACATCCCTAGTCTTAAGCAGCATTTTACCTTCACCTAGGATGATGCCTCATTACAAACAGAAAATGATTAACTTCAATAATTGGCTTTATTTCTGGTGTCATTCTAAGGGGATCCAGTATCTGTCAGCCTGGGATGATATGATCGACAGACCTCGATGCTTTGCCAGGGCTGGTCTTCATCTGACCCCTGGGATTTTGGCTACTGGCTAAGGCTCTTGTCACCCCATAACACCTTTTCTAGGCAGTGTCTCAACCTGTTAGTGCAAGAAATCTGGACAAAGCCTGACAAAATGAGGGAGCAATGGCCCAAAAATAGGGGCAGATTTCAAATATTGCTCTTATAAACTTAGAAAGTTGCTAGAGTAACAGGGTTTGTGTTAACATGCATTTTCTTAAATATTTGAAGTTCGAAACTGAAGTGTACATCTTTATTTAATAACTTCTATACTCAGATCACCCCAGTCATTTGTCAGAAAACCATACATTTTATGAAAATACACCAAAAATATGAATACAAAAAATCTGGACTTCTTCTTCGTTCGGCTTTTCCCGGTTAGGGGTTGCCACAGCGGATCACCTGCCCGCTCATGATTGGCAGTGGAGTTTTGCAGTGTCGAGTTGCCAGCCCGGCACCCAACCTTCCACAGAAGGCACACACACACACGTATACACACACACACACACACACACACACACACACACACACACACACACACACACACACACACACACACACACACACACCTAGGGTCAATTTAGAGTGTCCAATTCACCTGCAGCATGTCTTTAAGATGTGAGAGGAAACCGGAGCACCCGGAGGAAACCCACGCGACCACAAGGAGGACATGCAGACTCTGCACAGAAGGCACCTCAGCCGACAATCAAACTGAAGAACCTCTTGCTGTGAGGCGACAATGCTAACCACTGCACCACCAAAAGAAAATCTGGACATTCTGTGAAAATCTGGACAGTTGAAAGGTATGGACTCTTTTCTATAAGAGTGGAAAGGAGGCTGGCATGAAGCTGCTGGGACCAGGAAGAGACAAGTTTCTCTGCTAGCCTGATAATTAAGATGCAGTGCACCATTATTTTGCCTTTTCTTCTTTCTTGACTTGTGTTTATGTGAGTGCTTGTTATTTATTCTTCTGTTCCGTCTTAATTGCCCTAGAATGATGTCTTTCTTGCAGCATGCAGACTTTGTCCACACAGTGATTAAGGGATTTACTTAAGGATCTTTGAAATGTTGCTAGTTGAAGCAAAGCAGTTCAAGTGTGCTTCTCATAATATGTTGTATCAGTTGAGCTTTTTTAAGTCCATGTAGTACGTGAAGTCAGAGTACTTTTAGTATGCTTATGAAGATGTGTGGAAAGTAAGGTCTGTCTACTGTCAATGTGCCTGCAATACATAGAACAAGTGCAGTTAGCAATGCTCTAATTTAATAATTGATGACCTATGCAGAGAGCAAGTTCTGGATAGTAATAAGATAACTGTCGTCGCAGAGTTCGTTTTTTAGATCTTTGCGCTTTATGGGTTACAGACATTGCAGAACCACAACATAATCTGTGTCTGCCTTCTGGAAGTGATATCACAGAGCTGTTTTGTTTCCCTCCTCCTCTGCATGTTAGTGTTTTGAGTTTAACTCTGGATTTAGTCTTTTGACATCTATGTTTTTATTTTTCTTTACTTTTCAAATATTTTGTTTTATTTTTGTTTATTTTTAACTAAGTATGCTTAGTCACGTTTTCTGTGGTGGTTGTCGTCAGAAAATATGAATAGTTTACTGTAAGTGTAACAATACACTGAATGATAATACTTTACAATGATGAATAGTGCCCTTTCTGAATGGCATTTTTTTCAGATGGCTTGCTTACCTTGTTGGCGAAAAAATATTGCTTCTTATCATTCAGTTTTAGTCAAGAATGGATTATTAATTTGCCAGTGTCATGATGTACTTGTTGAAAAACTCTTGATCAACCTCTGCTTACTGTCACTATATTTTAAACTCTGCTGACAGTGGGGCTGTGGCCAGCAACTGGATAAAGCAAACAAAATAAGCTTTGGGACTGTTGATCGTCATGTACTATTAACAAAAGTTATACTCCTGTGACTTCTATAGCAAGGCTATTTATTGCTCCTAAAAGTTATTTCATATTGAAAACATCTGGTCAAATCCAAAAATAATGGGGGCGGAGTGACAAATTTTAAGTATTGCGCTTATGAAATTATAAAGTTGCTAGAATAATAATAAAAGTTCTTGTGCTAACATGCATTTTCTGAAGGATATGACATATGAAACTGAAATGGTTGTCATTATTTAGTGAATTCAGTCCTCACTGATGTGCCGCAAAAGTCATGAAAACCACAACTTTTAAGAGAAACAGACCAAAAATATGGGGTAAACATTTGGAAATTCTACGAAAATCTGGACAGTTGAAGTATGGACCCAGTTGCTGGCAAAACTGGCACAGTAATATAGGTTCTGAGTTGATTCACAGGAGGGCCCTGATTTCTGGCAATAAGAACTAGGTTGATGCTGTGAAGAATTGTATCCATGATTTGTCAGTTTTATAACACGGTCCTTGTCTGCACTTCCTGTGTACATTATGAATCATTTGCAATAATGAGCTTTCTCTTGGAAATGTTATGAAACATTTGCAGAAGAACTTTCTCTTGGGTCTCTTATGAGTCATTTGCAGTAAGCATATTCTTAGACATGTTATGAATAATTTGCAACAATTACCTTAGGTGCATTGCAAATTATTTGCAGTAATGTCCTTTTCCTTGGATCCATAGTCATGAGATTTTCCTGGATACGTTATGAATTATTTGCAATAATTTTTTCTTGGATGCATTGAGTTATTTTGAATATTTTTTCCTGGATGCAATTTGATTTCCAATAATGCTTACTTGCATTTTGTGTATGTGTGGTGCAGTGTATTACTCAGTCTTACTGAGTTGCACACATGTTTAGAGGTTCCTAGATTGCATTGTCATCTTTTAACTGAATCATTAATTTTCTTCAGAAGCAAAGGCATGGCTGAATCACAGAACAGCATGGTACAAGCCACAATGGAAGGTGGTGCAACCATACCTCTCAATCTGGAAACATCAAAAATCTGGACAAGGGCCATGAAAAATAGGTACAAATCTGTACGCTGATTAACATCTCATTTGCATGCATAATTATGTAACCCCACACACACACACTCCAATGGAATTGTGGGATACCAACTTTCAAACACAAACTGAAGAACACACAACCAAAATAGGACACTAGAGTCCCCCTGCAACCATTCCAATGTCCCATTACCTGACTATTTTGCCCCATTTACCATAAACACTAATGTGTGCATACTGATTTACTTCTATAATGAAGATTTGGATTTTATTTTTACATTTTGAGGCACATCATCAATGCACAAACACTAACAGACATCTGATAAATAAAGCAATACTGTTTCACAATGAAAATAGACTTGGCATTAAAACTTCTCTGCCCTTGAAAATCTCATTCATTGAAACAGTACTGAAACCTGCACCACATCCAAAGAAAATACATCTGGCCAATAAGGGATAAAGATTACCTTTGGGCTGTTTTCAAACCATTGGCCCCTTGCACACAAAACAAGAACCATACATGTGTTCTTTTCTTTGATACACCTTCCTGACTTTATTAAGTTATATTCCTTGTATAATACAGCTCACTTGTTAGACAGAGCACATTTTAAATTTATTGTTTGAACATTTTTCCAGTAGGCTGTACTGTAGGCAATGAAAGAAAATGCATGAACCAATAATTACAAAACTGCCCAATTCAGAACATTTCCATCATAAAAGTCTACTTCCACACCCAAACTATAAACAGAATGACAGTAGTGTAAGCCATAGGCATCTTACACAGCTTCTCTCACTTTCAATTTCAGTTTTTTTTTTTTTGGGGGGGGGGCAAAAGGTCAAAAACCAGGGACACGTTTTACACATTGCTTGTATAATTCTGGAAAGTTGCCAGAATAAAATGTGTTACCTCCATGCATGTTACTGGCAAGTCTTGAACCCAGAACACTATACACACACTACAGTTAGTGCAACACACCACTATGCTAAATCAGCAGTTTAAACAATAGGAATACTGAAACTTAATGGCTATCATTTAGTGAATTCAGTTCTCACTTCTCAACATAGCTTTCAAGTCTCAACCTCTTAGCACAAAAAACCTGGACAAACAACAAAGCCAATAATGGAGGAATAGTAAATACAACTGACTAAGTTCTCACTCACCATAAAACCTGGACAAACAACAAAGCCAATAATAGGGGAATACAAATTCTGTTGTCACCATAGCTCTCAACTCTTAGCACAAAATCTGGGTAAAGCTGAGAAATGGTGGTGGCTATGGACTTGAGGCTCTTTTGATCCTAAATACCTCTAGCCACCAGGTGTAGTGGCATTTTCACACACCCAACACACTGTAAAGTGTAAATTCCCATTGTTTCATTCCAAAAAGGAAGGGAAGAACTGCTGAGGTATTTTGATCCCATTGTAAGGCTCTAAGGAAGCAGTCATGACTAGTTTGAATTGGCTGTGCCCCTCGAGACTACCATATTTACATATCTGACAGACTGATGTATCACTACGTACCTGTGGCTGCTTAATGCATTAGTGCTACAGCAATGTCTGAATCAGAAACACCTATCACGTTGTGCAGACCTGCTAGAAGCAGGTTTGCACAGTGTACTATGTGTTTCTGATAACATCCTATAATGTAAGAGAACTGATAAGCTTATGCAAACTCCAATAACACACCTTTAATGACTATGTTTCATTCCTATGAACGTACAAGGAACTTTAAAACATCCAACTAAATACAAACTTAATAAGATCACATAGCAAGTGCTATCAAATAAAACATCATTAAATAAATAATTCAGATTCCCTTTCTTAAATGGTTCAGTTAATTTTGTGTTTTCCTTATCTCTAGAGTTCTAAATGAATTAAAATGAAACTGCCAAATTATCTGCTTCTGAATCTCCACCTCTAAAATCATTAATTATCTGTTTGCATACAAAATAAGTAAATCTTTTAAAAACCTCCACATTGTGTACTGTGCTTGTATAAAGAATTAATTTCACCTTTGTTCTTAAGACTTATGTGCTTGCTTACTCCTCCTTGAGTTTCCTAATTTCCCTATACAAAAACAGTCACATCCTAAGCAATGAGCATAAGTCAATTGACTGATACCAAAGGTGTGCCTTCTACTGAAATCAGCTATAGCATTTTTTTAAATATTTTTACCACATAAGGACTATTCACAATCATTCTACATTGCCTGATGCAACCAAAACAAGAAAACATTCCACTTGTTTTCTTTTTACTCCTAACCATGTTGTAGGCAGTATTTCTTCTTTCTAGCATTTTCACACACACACACACACACACACACACACACACACACACACACACACACACACACACACTTTGTTCAAACAAATGGCAGCTCCTAATACAGCAGCTTAAAACTAATGGCAGCAGTCCTCGCATTTAAAATAAACAGCAGAAAATGAGTGGTAGCTGGTTCCTGTTCCTCCTTACCTAATACCAGTCCTGAATGGCAGAGCTGTCCTGGGCAGGCAGCAGCTTAAATCATACAGCAGCATATTTTCTCAGATAGACCCAGCACGAACGGCAGCTTTCTTTCTCAGGCAATACGAGTCCCACATTAAAAATGAATAGCAGGCAGCTAAGTGTTTCTGTCTGAACTGGTGGCAAGCTTTTCAACTGCAGCAACTGCTTGTAGCCAGCCAGAAATGATGATGCGAGCTCAAGGAGCTCAATTCCGACTGGCTGGTAGTGCTGACGGAACTGACATCATCGCGCATGTGATGACGTCAGCTCTGACAGCGCGAAAATTAAAAAAATAAAAAAAACCTAAGGCAAAGAAATCGGAAATGAAGCAGTGCCACTCGGGAATCGTGGCACCTCTACATTTGCACCCCAAAACTCGGTAAAAACCGAGTAATTCAGGACGGTTGAGAGGTCTGGGTGCAATGCAAAGTTTCTTGCACTGTTGTAGGGCAACAACTCAGAAGGGTAAGAATTTTTTTGACTGCTGTTTGCCATCATACCAGCTTTGTTTACTGTAAGTAAAGGTGTAGCATCATGGCACACCTGTGAATTACCTTGAAGCCTTCTAATTACACCCCCCTTTTTTCTTCCCTAAAGATGCTGCCTCTGAAAAGAAGTGAATGACCACATTCCAAAGTACCTGGAAGTTCACCTTTGACTGGGTAATGGAAAGCAGTCATGGTCCAGGCTATGCATTTTGCAAGACTTGTGCTACTGATATTAATGTCGGACACGGAGGGAGGAATGATTTGCAGTGGCATATGGGCAATGGAAAGCACAAGATAAGCAACAAGCATTCAACAATGAGGAAGGTGACAGAAATGTTTGCCACTCAGCAAACCAATGCTAAAGTGCTGGAGGCTGAAGTAGCCTTTATGGGCCTACTTGCTGAACACAACTTGCCATTTACGACTGGGGATAATTTCCTGAAGTACATTAAGAGGTACTGTATGGATCCAGAGGTGGTACAAAAAATGACCTGTGGACCAACAAAGGCTGCTTGCATTTTAAGAGATGCAATGGGGCCAAAGTATCAGCAGAATGTTGCACAAGCTTGTCAGAAAGTGCCATACTGTTTGTACCTCGACCAAAGTACAGATATGCTTGTGGTTTTACTTTTTTTTTTTTTTTTTTACCATGCCTCTGATAAAAATGTTGTAAGATTCCTTGACATGCCTGCTTCTATCAGTGGAACAGGCCAAGTCATTTATAACTGTGTAATGGAGACTCTGAGCAAGTTTGACATTCCTGTGACCAACATGGCAGCTTATTCATTAGACAATGCTGCATCCATGATTGGGAAGTGGAACTCGGTGCTATCCAGATTAAAAGAGGTTAATCCACATATTTTCAATATGGGCTGCTTGTGCCACATTGCAGTTTTATGTATCAAATCTAGTGTAAAGGCAATGGCTGTACCTGTAGAAGAACTGATATCTGACATTTATTGTCACTTTGTCCAACCAGATGGTGTTGAAGTGCTGAAGTATAACCATTAAGAAGTAGTAGCACAATGTTGCGAGTCCACAGATAGGATTTATTAATACAAAAATACACAAATAGTTAAGCGCTTTCATCAAACAGTATGACTTCATCAGAACAGTTAAAATATGAACTTTCAGGCTT
Source organism: Protopterus annectens (assembly GCF_019279795.1). Classification (NCBI taxonomy): domain Eukaryota; kingdom Metazoa; phylum Chordata; order Ceratodontiformes; family Protopteridae; genus Protopterus; species Protopterus annectens. The sequence continues at coordinate 918,855,845 of NC_056734.1, forward strand.
AAATACCCCACAGTTTGAATTCATTGGTCTAGGAATTAGCAAATCATATTTCAAACATGCCAAATCTCATGAATAATGAAACAAATAAATAAATAAATCCAACATTAAACATGTGTACCATTGCAATATACATATAAAATTAGCACATTTTTAAATATATTTTTATATTTTTATATAAAAATTATAATGCGAAAGTGCAGAAGTATAAACTGTTAACATTTTAAAAAAGACTTTCTTACATATTAAAAATTACTTCACTGACTGAACAGCCAGTATGTTATACTGAATCTGCCTTCTCTTTCAAAACAGGCATAATTGAAAGATGTTCATTAATGCCCGGGGGTTGGTCAGCAGCTAGTCGAAGTTGTCACATCAATTCCTTCTTGTGCAACCTATTTTGCCAATCACCCCCCCCCCCTCACATCCACTGTGACAAAATCCAAAATACCAAACTTAAAACCACTAAAATTTCTACACAAACCACTATGTTTGTATAATGCATTAGTATTTTTTCCACATTTGATATCATATAAATGCTCATATATCCTGTTCTTCAACATCCTTTCCATCTTTCCGACGTAGAATGAAGAACAGGAAGTACATTTAGCAAGATATACCAGTTTACTGGAACAACAGTTCCCATTTTTCAAATAAATATGACACTTGTTGAGATTATTAATAATGATGTCACGTTCAAGCATTATATAGGAACAATAATGACATCTACCACAAGGCTTACTACCATATGAGTTTCTCTGCTTTTCATTGGAGTTTCTGGAAACCTCCACCAAGGATTTTATGTTACTACCTACTTTGGTGGAGAAAATAGGCTTATCACCAAGAACCCGGATTAGTTCAGGATTGGTTCTAAAAATATTCCGATTCTTTGACAAAGTTGTTTTAACTTGAGAATAAAGGGGACTAAACTGCACTACACATGCCTGTTGGAAATTTGTGCCAACCCTGGTATTACCAAAATCAACAGTATCAACTGGTTTATGATTGATGCTACCCAGTAATGGTTTGTACACGGTACCCCATTTGTCACCAACCTCCTGGAGTATTGAATCAATGAAGTACCCCGGGTATCCTCTCTCTAAAAGCATTTTCCTTAAATTCTGAAATTCCAGTATCATGTCTTCTTTTGTAGTGGTCATTCTGGCTATCCTCACTGCCTGCCCCTTTACAATACTTCTTTTCTGGTGGATAGGGTGGTGACTGGTATAATGCAAATATGCATTGCAAAATTTATTTTTTCTGTAGATTTTGGAGTGGAACCTATTTTGTTTTTTAAAAATCTGCACATCAAGGAAATTAATTTCCTGCTGATGGTATTGAAAAGTAAATTTTAAATACCTAGTAGTCTGGTTTATATATTCCAAAAACCTAGGGATTCCTGCTACATCCCCTTTCCACACAATAAAAATGTCATCCAAAAATCTACCGTAATATGCAATGCAGGATGAAAATTCCATATCAGGTTGAAAAATATATTTTTATTCTCACCCTAAAAGCACTAAGTTAGCATACAAAGGGGCACATGCAGCACCCATAGCAACTCCCTGCAGTTGTTTAAAATATTCACCACCAAAAAATATAAAATTATTCTCAAAAATCAGACTCATTAACTCACATAAAAGTGATACCTCATCAGGTTTTAAAATGGAGTGGGAAAAAAGAACTTCCTTGAAAAAATCTAGCCTTTCCAGTTTTGGAATACAAGAAAAAAGATCCTGTACATCAACTGTAAGAAACCAACAATCAGGTATCCTAATATCTTGCTTAAGCTGACCCAAGAAGTCCCAAGAATCCTTTAACAAGTGCGGAAACTTGCTGGCAATATGTTTCAGGTTCACATCCACATAAACCGCTAGGTTATGCGTCTTGGATCCTGCGGCTGCAACTATGGGTCTGAACGGTGGTTTCCTAAAATCTTTGTGGACCTTCGGTATCCCAAAGATGGTTGGTACCCTAGGAAATTTGTTTAATAAAAAGTTGTATTCTTCCTTCAAAATCCTCTGATCTATCAGATATTCATATAAAAAAACTATCCACTCTCTGGTAAGAAATATTGATTTTATTTTTAGAGCATAAAGAGTATCTATCCTCCTGGAATAGAATATTCTGCATATCATTATTGTATTCTTCTACACCATAAATAACCACCCCACCCCCTTTGTCCGGGGTCATGATTCTTATATCCCTATTGTTTCTGATACTGTCAAGGATGTTTTTTTTCTTGAGTGTTCAAGTTGTTAAAAACCTTCCTTTTTTCACCCCAGGTTTTATATAGATCTTCCCTAACTAATTTCTCATATGCCACTATAAGTGGATGCAGTGGGGGGTTAAACATGCTACTTTTCTTTAATACCTTGTTGGGTTCACCCTTGTTTGTTTTGTCTGACAGTATACGATTCAAATTTAGTTTCCTAAGATACAACTGCAGGTCAATCATGACTGAAGCTATATCAGGCACATGAGTTGGTACGAACTTAAATTCCTTTGAAAATAATGAAAATAAATCCTTAGTAATAGGAAAATTAGAATAGTTGTATATGTTGAAACCATCCAAACTGTACTTAATATTTTCAACACTCTGAATCTGTTCTATACTATCTACCATTGGTTGTAAGTCTGATTCTGCTTCACAACCCTGTTGTAAGTCTTGTTTATCCCTTGTCTGCGTTTGGCTATTCTTTCCGAGCGTCGAGGCATGGGAAAATCCTGAATGTCATCCAAACACTCAAGATCATTGTCACCATGGTGAATATCATCCATATCAACCTCCATATTGAGGCTAGCTCTAAGCCTATTGTCTATCCCTCCAGGACCATGTTCCTCCTGCTGCTGCATATAAAAAAACAGTTTATCAGTTGGATAAACTCTACCTTGCTTATATTGTTTGTTGTCCCTTTCCATTTTTTTAACTTTTTTCCTTGAATATATTGTCACATTTTTGGTCCACCCTACTGATAATCTTGTAATACAAGTTTTCATACTGGGAAAACAGTAAATCAGTGTTAATATTTTCATTCAACATATTCACGTCTTCCCTTAATCCAATAATCATGGATTCATAAACAGCAACAGTTTTGACCAACAATTCCAAACCCCACTTATCAAACATTTCAGAGAAACTCTTTACAGTCACATTGTCATAATAAATTCCATAAGGAAACTTAAAAACCCTTAGTCCCTGTGGTACTAACTCTTGCTTAATACATTCATTTAAATAGCATATTTCCATTTCACACAGTTTAAATTTGAATAGCTTCTTTTCAAAAGCATAAATCATTTCCCTTAAAGACGTGCATTCAACATGCTTAAAATTTCTAGACTCAGAATTCAAATTATACAGTCTACTACCAGTTTCCTGAAAAGAAAAATGTCTTTGTATTAACTTTCCATATCTGTCAGTTTTGTTATTATTAGTTGAATTATCATTACCAATGTGCTACTTTTATATGTATATTGCAATGGTACACATGTTTAATGTTGGACTTATTTATTTATTTGTTTCATTATTCATGAGATTTGGCATGTTTGAAATATGATTTGCTAATTCCTAGACCAATGAATTCAAAATGTGGGGTATTTAAGCCTGAAAGTTCATATTTTAACTGTTCTGATGAAGTCCTACTGTTTGATGAAAGCGCTTAACTATTTGTGTATTTTTGTATTAATAAATCCTATCTGTGGACTCGCAACGTTGTGCTATTATTTATTGTCACTTTTCCAGAAGTGCACAGCATCAGCAGAAGCTGAAGGAATTTGCACTGTTTGTGGATATTGAACCTTTCAAAATGATCAGATATGCCCCCACTTGATGGCTGAGTTTGGCAAAAGTCATAAAAAGAATGCTTGCCTTGTGGCCTGCCCTGAGATCATACTTCTTGTCATACGAACCACAGTCTGTTAAAGTGGGTCTAATAACTGACAGACTGCAGAGCCATGACATCAAGCTGGCATTCTTCTTCCTGAAGTATGCAATTGAACCATTGCATAAGTTCAATATGCAAATGCAAAGCAGGGAAAGCAAATTGCTCACATTGCATAATAAAATCCACAAAGTACTGCAGGCATATGCTAGTAGGGTACTGAAACCAACAACTGCAAGGCAACATAAGTAGTACTGATGGAATTCTTGAAGTGCAGGATAACATCATAGAAGACAGCAAAATACGTATTGGTTCTGATGCCGAAACATATTTGGATGAAAATTCAGATGATATCAAGGGTATTACAGTGGAGCAGAAACTATTCAAGAGAGCCAAACAATTTTACTCTGCAGTGCTATTAAAAATGAAAAAGCATTTCCCTGAAAAAGATCCTCTGTTGCAGAACATGGCCAGTTTACTGGATCCAGCTACTAAACTGTAGCTTTCTTCAACTGTGATAGCAGATATTGGCACTTGCCTCGGTTTTTGTGGTTCACAAGTTGAGTGATGCAAACTGATAGATGAGTTTTCAGTACATCAGATGACTGACTGGTCATATGGATGTGAGGCATCTAATGTTTTAAAGTACTGGTCAATGGTACTTGGGAGCCCTCCAGTACAAGACCTCCCAAGTTTTCAAAAGCTAATGAGAAGTGTTCTCTGTTTGATGCACTCAAACTGTGAAGCAGAATGGACATTCAGCATGGTTCACAAAGTAAAAACTGAGCTCAGACAGTCAATTGTTCCAAAAACATTAAACTCTATTAGCAATAAAAATGAACGAGGACAATGACTGTTACTGTGTAAAACATCCTAAGGACATGCTGAAAGTTTGTTCTGTCAGCAATGTTTCAAAGCAGGCAGGAATGCTGATCTGTGTCTGTAAGTTTGCATAGGAAAAAATAAGATAAGAGAGCCCTAAAAGTAATAATCTTACAATGTCTCCAGAAAGAAGAGATGAGAAAATCCTTTCCTTCAGCATATAGTTACTGAAGCAGATCAGAATGGGTAGGGGGAACACCAAGCTCTTCTTTATTTAACCATTTAGTGTTGCAGCCATAAGTGCTTGAGTAAGATGGTGGACTGGTAAATTTAGCTCTGTGAAAGATCTCTTCAGATTTATAAGAAATTTAACAGGAAGTTATTCCAATGATCATATAAAATATTCTTAGGAAAACAACTCCTTAAAAACATGTATCTATCCTTTAATCTATTGTTTGAGAAAATTTTAAAAAATCCTGTCAGTTTACATTAACTAACACTGTAACCAGCAGCAGAGGGAGCCACTCCTGAGCAACATCTCAAGATAGTAACATGAAAAAAGAATTACAAACTTCAATGTTAAAAATATATAAAAGATATCACTGAAAATGGACTATGCTAAAGAAGGCTGAAATAAACAGATAAACCTTTTTTAAAGGCTTGGCAAAACAACAAATTACAAAAATAAGTGGTATTAAAGAAACCTTGAATGGATTTGACTTAGAAAAGAGGAATCTTAAACAGATTTGCTTCACAAGCAAACTACTTCTCTGTTACAGAAAGTTGATGATTTAGAAAACTGAGAGGGAAGAAATTATCTAAGGATATATGGAGTATCAGAAAATACAGAATGAATAAACATGATAAACCTTCTCACTATTTGGACCCCATAGTACAATGACAGCACACAGATCTTTATCCAAAGTGCCCAACAAAAAAGGAGCTTCTCCAAGATCTATTATTGTCAAACTGATTTCACATATAGACAAAGATTTAATAATTAAAAAACAGCATGGACAACCCCCTTCCCAAGTTAGTAATAGAGAAAAGAAAACAGTTCTTGCTGTTAATAAAGGTATCAAAGATGAATATCATCAAAGTGCATCTACTTTTTCCAGCTAGACTAAGAATTTTCCTGCAGGAAGGACCAAAATATTTAATTCATTTAGAAGAAGCTGTTTTTGATACTTAGACTACTAACATTTTATCTTTGCCTGACTCGATGTACTTGTCTCGAGTGAGACTAAAGATACAAGTAGTAAAAATAATCTGGAAATCAATAATATCTACAAAAAAATGAAAGTCAAATAGAAGTGTCATTGGTTGTATGTTGTGCGGCAGATGTGATGCTATTCAGAATGAATTTGAAGTTATGAAAGTGCGTAATTTTACAGGTAAATCAAAGATGATACTTATTACTTAGTCAATCTTATATAATTTCTAAGGAGCTACTAGAAAAAGGTAAGAGACATAAATTTGTAATATATTATTAATTAAAAGATAGAATTAGCATGGGTACTTTTTATAACAAAGGCTATCCATGAAATAGCTTATATTTATGCATATTTATTCTAATTTTCCATGCTTCCCTTTTACTATTATGCTAGGAGACAAAGAGAAAGTAATATACACGCTTGGACTCTCTTTTCCTTATTAATAAGCAGAATAATCATGTGGCAAATACACTATCTGAATCGGATTTCAGTTTTCATTCTATATAATAATGTAAACTATAGTTTTGAAGTGGTTTCTATATATTTAATGGTTATTTTGTCCATTAATGTGTGCACAATATATAACTGACCTGTTTCATTGTATTTATGGATTGTAGTCTTCTGGTTCATTTGGACATACAGAGGAGGCTTTGTCTAATTTTGGTCTAATGCCATCAATTGGAAATAATAATCTTTAAATGAAAAGTTTTTTTTTTTCTATCATTTACTTTTCACTAATATGATATTTCTTTTTCTGATCCTGAACCCATAATACTCATTGTTTCAATCATTGCTTCCTTTACATTTTATGTTGTAAAAGAACTGTACCCTAATGGGGTAGTTTGTTAGTAAATTTTGGGCTTTTTAAAGCAGGGCACAATTTCATTCTTTTTTAATTACAATAGATGGAGTGGCTTATTTATAACATCGTGAATAACTGAATGGGCCAATGAAACAGCAGCTCACATAATTTAAAGTGATGCAAGGAATGTTAAATGAATTGCAATATTATAAAGATATTATAAAGAAGAAGAACAGATGCACAAATTACATGTATTTATTAATAACAAAGGCCTACACTAGCTATGAAATAAAACAGTCCAGTTGTAATTGTACATTGTGCCCCTTAGCCAGCTTAAATTTCTCAAAGATTTTAATATTGTTTAATATTTTCATACTTATGTCAAAGAAACTAGAAACTAACAAACTAAAATGGAAGACTGCATTGTCAGGAAAAAATAGTAAGATGGTTTGTATGAATAGTCAATAGAAGTTAAATGCAGAAACAGGAATTATAATCAAAGGAACCATTTGGATGACAGTAGTTTTGTTCATTGTATGGTTTTCCCTTTTAGTTTTGGTCAAAATTACTTTCCATGTTATTAAATCTAGAAGGAAGTAAATCTTTATATTTCATTAATAATATGGATCAACAGTGTCCAGTGGTTTATAAATAAAGCCAGTGTAAGAGAAATAGATGAAAAGTAAATCAATATATATTCTGTGGTTAATTTATACTACCCTTAACTTGGTTATAATATTTCCTTGAGAAATTGTCACTTGGTACTGTGGTTAAACCTTGGTGTTTTGTGAGAGAGAGAGAGAGAGAGAGTGTCTGTGTATTATGAAATACGATGGTGTGTAATTAAACATGGTCATTAGAAGAACCAAAGTAGTTTACACTATAAAACTGTACATGATATATTTATCTTATCTTACATGTTTATGCTTTCAAATGCACATCTTTGCAAACTAAGTAGGGTTTTCATGCAGTACCTCTAAAATATACTGTAATGATTAACAATGTTCTCTGAAGTCGTAATGATTTTTATATGTAGAATGTTTTTGATAAGTGCAGATGATACAATATCATCCATTTAAAGTGTTTTACTTTAGCATTATTTTACTCTACAAGTACATTAAGGAGCAAATTTCCTTCCCTTCACTTTCTCTTCTAATTAAGTGTGCTTAATTAGTGTAATTATTGATCCTAATACCTCTATAATGAGCTGTCTAATTGATTTGTAAAACAATGCACTTTCATTTTTACCGAAAGTTATTTATGTTGTAACCATAAGGATCAAATTCTATTTTAATGTTACATACACCTTGTTTAAATTCCAAAGCTGGAGTTACCAATTAGAGTGGGTCTTCATAACATAACAAAAAGGAGTGGCCTGAACATCAAGCCCTGAGGGATTACATAGATGACATAGGGGTTTATACCTAATTTTGTGAGTTTGTCAATAATTCCCAAGTGACACTAGATCTCAGTCCATCTGTGGTGTACCCTTGCAATCCAGTTTCATATATTGATCATCATGAAGTTCCTGCGGAGTGCTTGTATCCTCTGCACATGTCCAGTATAGACAGTAAGCATATGGGTGGTCTTCTCCTCTGTCCAGTTTAACACCCATTCATGCTGAAGCCTTCTCTCAGTCCACATCCTCATTATTGTAGTTGAATGTTGTTGAAAAATGAATTCCAAAAATGTTACTTGAGGTCCCACTCAGGTCTCAGGTAGGAATGCTATGAGCAGTAAATGTATCAATACTATATTTCAAAGCTGGCACATATAGGATGGCATCAGACTATTGGAGGGCATCAGGCATGTGTTACAGATAATCCCATTTAATGATATGTATTGGGTAGTTGCTCTGAGCACCTTACACTTATGACAAGTTATTAGTTAATGTTTTGAGAACTTACACAGATACTCATAAATGAGATTCCAAACCTCTGAATGTTAATAAGCCTCATTAATTAGGTATGGAACAAATGATACTTAAAAGCTATGTGTGCTTAGCATGTTTGTAAATGGGATTCCAACACTTTGAATGTTAATGAGCCTCATTAATTATGCATGGCACAAATGGTACTTAAAATCTGTGTGTGCTTAGCTAAACTCATTTTAAGGTACAGCGTTTTACAGCTAGTTTCAAGCTAGTTTCAAAAGATAATCTGTCACCTGCTGACTTTATTGTATGAAATAGATTGCTATTATCACATACCTATGTTATCATTCTCTATAAGTCATCTGATACATACGTTCACAGGTTCATAAAAATACACTAAGCTAATGACCACCAAGGCCTTTATAAGCCTAGCTATACATCATAACTCAATTGCTATTAGGAAGGGGTATGTTAGGAATTTTCTAGATGTTATGCAAGAGGATATTCTAGTTTGAACATTACTGTCTGCCTCTATCAGAGACATGGGAGACAGACCTGGGGTGAATTTCCAATTTTCTGTCCATTGGTCAAGGTTGCACTTAAATAGGGTTAAGGATGTACGCTGCTTCACATGGATGGGAAACATACATCTCAACTGTACATATTTTTGCAGAATGTCAAGATTTTTGCCTCATATTTTTGGTCCATTTTTCATAAATTTGTGTTTTTTTGGCAAATTAGTGGCAAATCATCAAAGACTAAAGTTAGAAAATAATGATATAAATTTGAGTATAAACTTCATAGCCTTAAGAAAATTCATGCTAATGTAAAACCGGTTATTCTATCAACTGTCTAAGTTTATAAGAGCAATATTTAAAAAAAAGTCCCTATTTTTGTGCCTTGCTCCCACTTTTATTTATAGCTTTGTCCAGATTTATTGCTCTAAGAGGTTGAGAAGTATGGTGGGGAACTTGCTCCAGGGCATGGAGATTCTCTGAGACACTTATCTGTCTCACCAACATGTTTTATTTATGTCACAAGCAAAATTTAAATCCTTGAGTCTAATGGTTCTGATGCTGTTTGTTTTGTGACTATACAAAAGGTCCATCAGAGCTGGATCCAAGGATGCCTCGTATGCCAGGCATAGATTATTACTCAGTAACCTGTAGGAGACTAAGTATAGAAATAGGGCTTTAAGGTAATCTATATAGTACAATGTTTCATACCATAGATTCTTATGGTAAGGAACCTTTGCGGGTGTACCAACTGATGCATGTGTCTGGTCAGGTATATGCCAAAGGGGGCATTATACTCAATGATAGGTCTGATAAGGGCCGAATAAAGTGGCACTATGACTTCCTTGGACCTCCTTTGACCTGGATGCCAAAGTTCTTACTTATAAGTTGGGCAACTTAGAATGATTTTCTTACTACCTTAACCACATGTTGAGCAAAGGCCAGATTATTATCTACATATGTTCCCAAGATCCTTTACTATCAGGTCAACTCTTAGGGGTGTCTCATCCATGGAGTTCCTAAAAGGCACTATAATGCACTTCTTGGCATTGGATTTTAATCTGTGACTTTGACAGCAGCCATTTGTCTTTGTTAGACACTCTTGTAAGATGTTTGTGTCACCTGAGAACTTTATCAGAGAAAGGTCCTTGAAACTGGCCTTTACCTCTGAGAAGTAGATGCCACATAGAAGTGGTCCAAGCACTGAGCTCTGCGGTACCTCACTGGTGAACAGTCTCTTAGTGGGGGTGGTCTCACCAATCCTGACTTTCTGTGTCTTGTCAGTGAGGCAGCTGGCAAACCATCAAGTTATGCAGAGGTTTATGCCCAGTTTGGTGAGTTTGACAACTATACCTGAGTGGGCTATTGTATTGAATGCCTTAGCCTGGTCCAGGTAGGCTGCATACATCATTTGCCCATCATTCATTACCTTGTCAACCTTCTCAAAGAAGTTCACCAGTTGTAGTAGGCATGACTTTCCCTTGACAAAGCCAAATTGGGTTGGGTTCAGTGTCTTACGTTTTCCTATGTCTTTGTTGAGCATTTCCATGATAATTCATTCCATGAATTTTAATATTAGACTAGTCAGTGTATTAGGTCTGTAGTTTGTGGGATCTGTTGATGGTCCACCCTTTTGACGTGGGATAACAGTTGCAGTCTTCCATTCTTGAGGTAAAATGTCTGTTTTTGAGGCTATAGTTGAAAATTGGCTCAAGTGGTCCTGATAAGTTATGTTTCAAGCTATTTAGGAGGCATCCTGGGATATTGTCTAGGCCCGTTAAGGCTGTGTTTTTACCTTTTCTAGTGCTGCCAGGACCTGCTGTCTGGGAATAGTGTGGGGGTTTATGCTAGTAGGTATTTCATAGGGGAGGCAGGATGGAGTGAGTAGTAAAGTCTGAGCTGAATTTATCAGCCAGCAAATTTGCTATGCTGCTGTACTCAGTGAAGGTGACACCACTGACCTCCAGTTCAGCACACTGATGTGTGCTGATTTTGAGGTGTCAGACACAGCAGTAGAAGGCCTTATGGTTGTCTTTAGCATGTGAGACTATCTTAGCCTCAAAATTGGGCTTATTTAACTTAATTACTCTTCTTAGTTTTCTGTTTAGTTTAATTGGAGAGCTCTTATCATTATGGGAGTTGCTTTCTTGATTTTAGCCATGACTTTTTTCTTTTGTTATATACTCTATTAAAGTTGGATTACACCAGTGTTTTTTCTATTGTTTGTTTGTTTGTTTGTTTGTTGTTTTAGTTTGTTTTGGGTTTACTTCTAGTATGTATAGCAGCCTCTATACAGCCATTACATCATTGTACAGGGTCTCTATGAACAGTTTTACATAGCTTGCAGTGAACTCAGAGTTGAGAGTGACATTGAATTTTGGCAAACTATCACTTAATAGGATGTAGTTTGCTTTGGAAAAGTTCCTATCTGTTGCATGGTTTGCTGAGGATACTAAGCTGATTTTTATTTCAAGACATTTGGGGGGGGGGTGCAGCTCTCCCATATTGGTGAGTAATAGGTCCAGTGTGTTTGAACCTTTGTTAAGTGTGCACACTATCTGATCAAGGATATTTGTATTAATAAAGTCCAGGGATCATTTGGCTGCGAGTATGAAGCAGTGTATGTTTCTCAGTCTATAAAGAGGTAGAGTCTTCATTGAATAGGGTGTTTGGTTTAATGGTGAGTGTCTACAGTAGGTCTAGGTATGAGCTATGGTATTCTAAGGACATAGAGAGTGACCTATAGCTTGCTAGGGTATGGTATGGGAATTTGTCTTTGGTGATTTGCATGTGGATACATTTCTGGTCATCATCCTGTTTAACCAACCTAGAGAAAGGCTTGTTGCTAATATAGATTACGACTCTTCCACCTTTTTTTCTCTGTCATGCCTATATTTTTTGAAATTATCTGCATTACAATATGTCTGTTATGTAATGGAGAGGGGTAGAATCAAACAGTATGCGTACAGATGGGTAAATGTCCATCAGTGACAATGAGATTTTCCCGATATGCAGTTGTATGGATAAAAACAAAACAGCCATGGTGAACTACAAATACAAAATGATATAAAATATATTTGGATATATTTTTGACTAGCCTGCAACGTCTGTGGTATTTTTATGGAAACTGGTGACTTCTGGGGATTTCAGTAAGTCATATATTCAGTGACTAATTTATGGATACTCTCTGATGCTTAGTAATATCATAGTAGTTGTGTGAGTACATTCAATCTGACAGAGGAAACATCAGGATGGCTTTGAATGTTTGCTGTTTCTTGCAGTGATATATAGCTATGACTGCATAACAGCTCATTTTAATATGCTGTCATTTTTCATCCCTGTTTCTGTATAAATTCCAATAATGTGTGTGTTGCGTACCATATAATGACATTAGCATTTTGTATGATGTCTGTCACTGACTGCAGTAATGTATGAAATGCATCCTCTTGAGGTACACATACTAATTGTGTTTGGATGTGCATGTAACTGTGGCATCTCCACTTGTATATTAGTGGGTTGGTGGCAAATTTTTCATGTGTCTGTCCCTTACTTGTAGTAATATCCACTAACATGGGTTCAGATCCCTCCAATGACCCACACAAGTTGTTAAATGGATTGATAAATGTGGTGATGCTGTTATCCCATATCGATTACTTATTCAGGTATGTTTTTCATGTTCCCTCATATTATCTGTAAATAACAATGGTATACATGATATGGATTGCTTTGCACGGCTATGCATTGTAAATGAGAGATAAGCAATATGCTTTGAACATTATCATGTTAATATGTGAGCCCCTATATAAAGTCTAAGATGTCCATATCACCATGTCTTACAGATGCTGATCAGAAATGGAGGAGGAATCAGGTGAGGATGGAACTGTCAAACATGATCAATGTTGAGGATGGCCACAGGAGATCCAGCAATGCTTGTTGATGATGTTGCTCTGACCTGATCCTCAGTGCAGCCAACGGACTCTGCCTTTATGAGTGGGCAAGAAATACCACTGGAAGTGGGCCACCCCTGCCTTTCCTAGATGAAATGGTGATTTTCCAGGCTTCACATCACACCACCAGCAAGGATTGTCAGATATCTGGTAAGTACTGAAGCAGGTGTTCCGGGATATACAGGTATGTCTTACATTCTCAAACACTGCAACATGCACCACTTTGTTATCTTACCAATGCAGTACATCCATAACACTCTCAGCAGCATATGTGATGCTATGTTTTTCACATGCATAGATTCCTCCATATCTGCACAGCAGCAACACATGTCACATAAGTGTCTCCATAGTTGTTGTTTGCCTCTGCCTCCTGTTATGACTGTGGAGTATACTCACATGTTGATATGCATGTGTGTGCCATTTTAACCTACAGACGCATCACTGCAAGACATGATCCAGGAAGCTGCACAAACAGACAGACCTGAAAAGGTTGTTCATTTGGTTGATATTATCCAGCACTGTTTACTGCACCTGTGATCTAGGATGTTCATGTTGCCTTGTTCCCTACACAGGTACATCTGGCTGACAAGTACACCATTTGTCCCTGTCTCCATATTCTGTTAGTGTTATACATAGTCGTTGTGTGCCTCTGCCTCCTGTTATTACTGTGGGGTATACTCACATGTTGATGTTTTTGTGTCTTGTTATACTACAAGATTCTCATTATGACAAGTGATATGCTCCCCAAACAGGGAAGATGTACCTGGTAAGGAAGTATATATGTTAGCTACATTTCACTATTGATAATCACATCTGTGCCCTTCATGACTACTGTGTCCTTGTTGAATTCCATAGCATGTCTGCAATCTGCACATCATCCTCGCCCATTCAATATCTGTATATCTTATTTGCTGGGTGTTATACCTCAATCAGAATGCTACATGATGCTTGGTATATTCTTAATGATGATGATGATGTTTGCATGTCTATCTTTTCACAATAGTAGCATTCCAACCATCACCTCCAGAGCTTGAGTCACAGCAAGACATGTCAGGTAGGGTTTCTTACCTGTATTAACCTCATCTGTCATATTTGTTTGGTATGTAAATTACATGTCATTTCTCTGTTATATAGGGTCCCTGAACCACCCACAGCCTTACGTTTTGGTAAGTCCATATTATCACTAGCATTGTAATCACATAATTATCACAAATTTCAGTACTATGCTACATCATTTGATTTCACTGAAGGTATGTGAAATCCGTCATCTGACTGTTTTTGCAGCGTGTCCACTTCCTGCCTCCTCAAGTATCAAACATCAACTGATTTTGAGGTGAGACATAATGTGCCTAAATATACTTTGACAATGGGTATTAGAAGTCCCACACTTCCACTGTCAGGATCACCTGTGATAATAAGCAACATATACAGGAAAAAATTAATACCCACACTGCTATAATCTAGTATATGCCAACAAACTAACAGTGTTATTATTACAGATAGTACAGCAATACACACTACAATCCTGACATCAATATCACAAACTAACTATTTCTTTATACTGCTCATCAGTATTGACATAAAATGTTTTGCTTACCATGTGCAGATGATTGTAGGCTCCCTATGCTGGATGGTCCTGGAAGAAGTTAAGCAAGAGGTAAGAACAATATAATCACAATTAACAGTAACACATGGGTAAATTATTTCCCTTTAAATTCCATTAGACATCCTTTCAACAAGAACTTGGATGACAAGTCCAACCTAAGCCTATGTGTTATCAATCAGAATGTGTTGTCAACTGTAGCAATCTACAATCCCCAACCAATTCCTTGTTATACAGAACTAATGTATTACTGTAAATATTTTACTATACAAGAGCATTTAACAATTGAGATACATGAGCCTATCTGAAAGCTCCTCCTGGGACATACCTGCTGTCTCTGAAACAGTAGCACCAATGTCAAAGACATGCTGTTCTGCATTTTCCAGTGATCTGTCTGGATCCCTATCAGTGGGCAGGAACTCTTCATTTGTTGTTAGTGGTGGCTCTGTAGCAGAACTCGCAGTACCCATCTGATTATGGGCCACTGCAGATGAGATCATGTCAATGGCTCTATGGTGCACCTGATCATATATCCTGCTATGGCCACCTACTACATCCACATCTGCAACTCTCTGCTGCCAAATTTGCATTCTGCCTAACATATCTCCACATCTCCTCTCAAGCAGAAAGGCACCATGTCACCTAAAAGCTTCCACAATGACCTGATTCTCAGGATCACTGAAAGAGGAGCTTTGGGGATTGAGATATTAGGGTGTCATAGTCCTAGGTGATCTAAACCACAACAGAAGCATGATAGACATAAGTATCACATAACTAAAACATTCTTGTTTCCAGATAAAAGAGAAAAGGTAGCATCTCACTATTACCCACTGGAGAAGCATAAAACAGTCTAGATATTTGAAAATGAACAACAGGAATTGCATGGTTGTAATGTATTACATTCACACACAATGCAAAGCTGGATGCAAAACAAGGAGAGTAACAACAGCAACATATCCTTGTTTGTGCCATAACAGAAATACAGCTTTGCTTCCCCACACCCAAAAGTGCAGGCAACTAACACATTTTGCTAATAAGCCCATCAGTGAAATGCTACAAGTGCTATCAAATGAAATGTCCTTGAAACATGTCTACAGATATAACACAAAACATTCCATTTTAAGCTATTGCCAATCATGTATACCTGTGAAATGCCCTGCCAAGCATGCCAATGCCATCAGTACATTTCTAAATAATGCACACAGATAAAAGTAGCATTTGCTAATTAGTATATATAATATTAAACAGATTTTTCTTAATGACATTTCACCATATGCAGTATATAGCTAAAAATGCAAGCATACCTTCTCAAGTTCAGTAGTCTTCTGTGCAGATATATCCCAATGTAAGAGCTTCTTCTGTGTACTCCACATAAAGAAGTATCTGCACATTCAGGTTCCCTGGCTACATGGTTTCCTTTTATGGTGTATATTTGGGGGTCTGAGCATGGTGGAGATGCATATGAGGTATGAACTCATTAGAATTGCTGAATCCCAAATACTTGGCTCTGTGTACCAGAAGTAAACATAGTGCAGGCACATCTTCAGTGTTTGTTGCTAATGTATTGCAACTATGAATGATTACTGGTAGGGAGAAAGAAAACACAACAGCAATGCAGACTGCCCTACCTCAAGTGGGTGTGTCAGGTTAGACTTCCAACATGTAGAAATAATTTATTTAAGTTGGAAATATAAGTAAGCAGCAATTCACAGGTTCTGTTCATTAACATACAACATCTGGAATACCCAGACCCCCCCTTTATTTGTTGACAACTGTATATTATTGCCATTTAATATCCTCACACATTTTTAAAGACAATTATAAAGAATGCCTTACAGACTGCATGTCTCAGATTACTGGTCAGATAAGACAAAAATGAGCAACAAACAGAGAGGTAAGACAGAGCTGCATTTTTACAAGCAATAATCATAATTGGTTGTGGGATCACTCAGTAAACTACATTTGAAATTAATACATGTACAAATAACTGTTATGTTGTTTTTTAGTACTGTAGATGATGCTGCAGTTGGTTTTATGTTGAATGAGTTCAGTTTCCTGCTGCAAAGCTGTTTGTGTGGCAAAGAGAGATAAGGCTCACTTATGGTATTCTGATGGTTCATTAGAGTGAGAGTTCAAATCCAGACCTATGTAAAAATATTTCATGTGTACTAACAAATATCTTATAGTGTTTATTTCATACATTGATTTTCTACATTTTAACTGCTTTGCCCTTATATTCTTGTTTATATTTTATTTTTTGCCAGTGTTTGCATGGTGCGCAGCTTAGAGCAAACAAGGGAAATGGAGAAAAATGAATGTCAGGTTTGGCTGTGCTTGTCTCGTTTGCACAACTCTTAGCAGTGTAAACCACATGGGAAGCAGACAGAACACCTGCAAAGAAGGTGTCTGAAAAAGCGGAAAGGTCAAAAAGGATACATTGCTGCAATTATTTTACTTTCCATTGTAGAACACTACTAAGTGACATTGTGCAGCGGTTACCAGGGTTCTCCAACACCTGCAGCCATCAAACACCTGCAGATAGGATGCAGTTAATCATTAATCATTGAAAATGGATGCATTCAATTAATTCTGCTTAGCACCATGCAAACATGCTATGCAGGGATGAATTGTGGTTAACACAGAGAGCATAAGAATGAGTAGGAAATTATGGAACTGTTATGTAACTAGTCCTGTGGTAAGTGTAGGGCTGGAATGCAGATAGTCCTGGGTTCTAGCACATGATGTGCAACCTATTTTTACTGCTGCAACAATGGAGTTTATAGCAATAAAGTAAAAAAGTATGCAAGTGTTATTTCAACATTTTTGTGGCAACAGGTGTAAGTGTACAGCTACCATACACATGATTCTGGGTTATAATACAGGATATTCCATACATTTTTAC
Source organism: Protopterus annectens (assembly GCF_019279795.1). Classification (NCBI taxonomy): domain Eukaryota; kingdom Metazoa; phylum Chordata; order Ceratodontiformes; family Protopteridae; genus Protopterus; species Protopterus annectens. Next base: position 918,873,401 of record NC_056734.1, read on the forward strand.
TGTTGTTCCATTCTCCATTACATTCAATCTCACTTATAACTCTTTAGATAGTGGAGCTGATATGAATTATATGTATGAGGGAGAAAAAACCCTTATTGTATTTTCAGATGTATGGCTGAGGATATATGGTCTACTATATTTCTATATGTATGATTCTGCTATCTTGACTTGGATGGCCTTCACTATTAAATAAGACACATACACAACTGGATCTATATACAAGAACATTGTCAGGTCACACACATGCATGTTTAAGACATCAAACTGTTACCTGTATTTATGAATGATTTCTGACTATGTGTGAGCAACACTTCTTCTGTGGAAAATATGGAAAGTCACCACTGTGGAAGAAATTATTTTGTCCTCAATGCCTAGGTTTGAATCCCACACCTTACAAATCTATTTTCCCAGTGTATAAAGGCAAAACCAACTGTGTCCAGTCATCCAGTCATGACATCTGTGCCAATAGTGCATGTCTGCAAACCTAACTCAACTAACAGTTACATTCTAGTTTTCAATCAATATTTCCATGCTACAACAGCAAAAAAACCCTCATACTAAGGAAAAGTGTCAGATTAACCTTCCAATTTAAATATTGCTTCCTCCCTGCTTGGCACTGCTGCTCTCTGCTTAACATCATGCAAATGCAGTTGGCATCTTTCCTTGGGTTTGTGTACTATCAGTAAAAGAGATAACAGGAATTAGAGGGAAAGCATGAGTTGCCATTGCTCTAGGTCAGGTGTTAGACATGTCTTGAGTTAGAGGGGAAGCTGCCCAGTTTAGGGCACAGAGGTGGGTGTCCAGGAGTCCAGGATATTTATTGGACTCCTAGTAAAATGCCACAGCCAAAGGCTTCTGCAGGGGGACAATTCTGGTTCCCAGTACATGTCTGAGGCTTGGCGTAGTTTGGCTCTGGCTGTATCCAATGCTACTGGCATCCCATGGCACTGGAGAACAGTGTAGGCATCATTTTAATGACCTACAGAAGCACAGAAGGGGAACCCTCAACCAGCGGTTGAATGAATTTCAAACTGCTGACATCCCACAACTGTGTAAGTATGACAATAGAAAGGCATAACGCTCTTCTGTTCTTTTCTGTTCTTTCCACATTGAATGCCAAAATAGAGTTCAAATGAAGGGCTCATGCCGATTGAATGGAGAGACTGAGGGATACAAGTGGTATGTCTGCAGCACAAGAAAAGTATTATTGTGACTTTAAAAGTTAAAGATAGACGTTTTGTTTTTTATACAGTTGTAGCAAATTGAGCATGCATATCCTAACTGTAAAAGCAAGTATGCATGCATTAGTCTGTAGCCCAGACCAACTTTAGGACTCAGGCATAAGGCTGTAATCAGAGGTTGAGGGTTCAAATACCATGAGTAACAACTATACAACACTGCATTTCTTTAATAATATTACATTACACTAAATTCTATAAAAGTGGCATAAATGCCCTGCTGTTAACTGTGATCTGTATAGATGACCAAGCATATGTGCAATATATGCATATTTTGAGGATTACTTTAAGCAATCTGTAGTTATAGTGTCTAGTTGGTAGGATGTATACTTAAGTATAAGATGTCAGAAAAGAACAGTTGTATAATTGCGTTAATGTATTGTATGTCACATATGATGGTACAAATTTTATCTCTCTCCTTTTTTTTTACCCCAACCCCTATCTCTTTTTTCTTTATTTTCTATTATGTGTCATCAGATCTCCATGTCATTCACCTGTATCAAATCACTAAATAGTTCACAGCACAGTGAGGTAAAGCCCCAGTGGATCAGCTTGCCCCCTGCTCCACCAGCTCCAGCACTGATGCCCAGCACATCTGGGGCCCAAAATGGCAGGACTGCCTCTACAGCACATGCACTACCTGTGCCTCAGATAGTACTGCCCTGACAGCTGGTGCTGTTTACCATTCGCAGAGCAGTAGTGAAGGTGGGATTTCATCACGCACTAAGAGATGCAAGGGGTACATAGAGTTGTGCACCACGCCATTGGGGTACTACGTTGGATAGAAAGGCTGCTCTCCCTCATGGCACATAGAAGGAGAAGATGTCAAGCACTCCAACTGCCAGTGGAGTAAGGGGACAGTGATGACAGTCCAGTGGGTGAGGACTAAAGTCTCACTGTCTCCATGTTTGATGGGCACAAGCCTGTGTTATCCCATCCATCACCCCATTCAGGGTGTACCGCATTCTTTTGTTTCCCTCACCATCCCTGTCTCCTGTCTTGTTTGTCTTGTTTGTTTGCATTTGCTTTTTTACCTGCATAACGTACATGACACAGAAATACCTATTCCCCTTACCCAGCATTCCTCTCTTACTGAATTAAAAATGAAAATAGGCACCTGTTCCACAAAAAAAAAAAAAAAATGTCCCATACATAGCTCTCCATTTCAGACGTGTCTTCTTGACACACTTGATTTGGTCCAGTTGGCTATACAACATAATTACATTGTTGTCACCCCTCATTCTGAAGGAGGCAGTCCAGTTTCAGCTAGCATTCTGCACATATTTTCAGTTTTCACTGTTGAAGAAACGGATATCTATGTTTCTTTTCTGCCTGCCTCATCCACATTCCTGTATTGCTTTCCCATTGTTTGACACCTGCTTGCTCCCTAGTTCACCACTTTCCTATCTACCCCATTTTAACACCTATAATCTGGTCAAAAATTAGAAACACACATCACACATAAATGCCAGAAAAAGCAATGGATCCCTTCATTTTTTTTGTATCTATGTTTGAGCAGAGATTGGTGTCATGCACCAATGCCAAGCAATGGTGAGTAGCCGTATAATGCTGCAATTACCTCTGCACAATGCCACTTAAACACAATGCGCTATTCCACCACATAGCAGCACATGTACTATAAAGAATTAATGTCATTGGTTTATCACTGTTTATTTCAAATTATTAGATACACCTGGATTTGAACCCAGTATCATCAGTGCTCAAAAAGAAATGTGTCAATGCATTTAAACCTGCTGCTACAGAGTGAGGTAAACAGCAAGTGTGCAAGTGTATTTCACACTGCCAGTACTAACTCTCAGAATTTTAGCAATGAGCCCTGCATTTACACACTGCTTAACTAAGTGCAAACAGGGAAAGTAATGGAAATGTGTATTTCACATACACATAACAGTTTGCCAACTGTCACACATCTGCTGCTTACTGCTGTGCTATGCAGAGTCACTACTAGCATTTATTAGTGCTGTTTACTGTCCATTTACTCTTTATTCTATGAAACTACATGTGGAAACATAACAAACTGAAGGCCTTATCTTACAATATGTCACATATTCACAATGCAGCCATGTGTTGCTGTTGCCACCACCCATGCACTGCAACCCAGGTCTCTCAGTACTTTTTCACAAATATATCAATTACGGTACATAAACGATGTTAACATATTACAGAAAGGGCTGATACAGACAAATGATTTGTGCCAAATTAACAGACTGAAACTTAACACAAAAAAGCCTCATTGTCCCTTTGACAAAAAAGTAGCCCCTGCTAATTATGATATGCATAGCACCCATCTAAGCTCAAACTCAGTGGTATAAGACTTGGGAACACAGGTTGATAGCAATTTAAACTGCGATCACCATGTGTTAGACTTCACAGACCTTAAGTTGTATTAATGGGCTTAGGACCTAAGATTGTAAATATATCAGATGGTATCTTGTTTACATGCTTGCTTATTCTTATGTAGTTAAATTCTTAGACATGTGACTCTTATAATGATGTATTATTTCACTGTCTGTCTTAAATATAATGTAATGTTTGTACTAGTAGTGATCTTATTTGTAAGTTATATGTAGAGCTTTTCTCCCCGGGCCTCCACTTAAAAGGGACCTGTGTCCAGTGGACTTTCACAGTTAACAAATGTAAAATAAAATAAATATATAAAATGCATCCATAGTGATAAGAAAAGCATTTGACATTGTGCACCTCATAAAGAAAGCCATTACATCCAAGACCAGGAAGGTCATAGCTCCGCTGTACTCTATCCTTATCAGACTACTAATCGAGTACAATACTCCCTTCTGTATATACCTCACCAGACACCTGCAGCAAATGGAAAGATCACAGAGGTTTCTGACCAAGTGGATCCAGGGACTCCAAAACATGACATACATGGAAAGACTGAAAGCCCTGTCATTTTGCTCAGTATCATACAGGCTGCTGACAGACAACCTGTGCCTGGCCTACAGAACAGTCTCAAACCCTGCCCTAATGGAAATGCTGGATATCAACATATCAAATGGGACAAAAATAACTTGCTCCAGGGATCTCAACCTAGCCTGTGACAGAAACAGAACATACTGGAGACACAGGTATATCTCCCAAATATTGCTGCTCCTCTGGAATAGGTTCCTACTGCATGTGAAACAGAGTTCCTCAATGACCCTATTCAAGCACAACCTTGACAACTGGATGGGTGATTGTAAATTCACCCCAGTGGTGGTACCTATGTCCCTCATGGACAGGGTCATTCCGTGCTGATCACAAAATTGCTCTTCTAACAATGACCATCTAACTATGGTCAGTAACATCTTCTCTCTTACATCCACTGCTGATGTCATCCGCTATAGGTTGTCCTGCAGCCTTGTAAAAGTCAAACTTGTGCCATGGTCCTTGCATAAAATACTGAGCTCTGTAGTCTGTATACTTAGATAGGCAGGGGGTTCTGGTCTCACTGCGGTCAACTTCGTGTGTGTGTGTGTGTGTGTGTGTGTGTGTGTGTGTGTGTGTGTGTGTGTGTGTGTGTGTGTGTGTGTGTGTGTTTGTGTGTGTGCACTTGCTTGACATTACAGAGAACGTTTTACACCATGTGGGACACTGTTATTACCATATTCTCCTCACTGGACACTACTGATGTCATCAACTATAAAGCATTGTCTGAGATACTCCAAGTTAGACTTTAGCTGTGCACTTGCTTTAAATACAGAGTTATATAGTCTGTCTTCTTAGATAGGGAGGGGTCCTCTTCTCACTGCAGTCAACTGGGGTATGTGTGTTTGTGCACTTACTTGGCATTATGGGACACTGTTATTACCATATTCTCTGCACCAGATTCTGCTGATATCATAAGCTATATCTGATTTGTGGTTATGTGCACTATTCCCACCAGGGAAAGGTCAGAGACTGACCTGGATGCCAAGCACAAGTTACCTCATCCTATATGATACAGATTACAGTGACATGGCTTTCAGTCTATCCACATACATCATGGCATGGTTTGTAGGCCCTGTTTTCCTGGTAAGAAACACCTGCTGCCTGCCCAGCTGCTGCATGTGTCTGGTTAGGTACATGCAAATGAGAGCATTATACTCTATTAATGTTCTGATGAGGTTTGAGTACCGTGCTGTCATACCTCTCAACCGTACAGATTTTTGCAGAATGTCCATATTTTTGCCTTGTATTTTTGGCCTGATACTCATAAAATTGTGTTTTTTCTGGCAGATCATTGCCAAATCTTTGAGGACTGAAATCAGATAATAATGACAGACATTTGAGATTCAGACTTTAAACCCTCAAGAAAATCCATGCTAAGGCAAAACATGTTATTCTATCAATTTTCTAAGTTTATAAGAGCAATATTTAAAAATCGTCCCTATTTTTTGGGCCTTTGCCCCCTGTTATTTATGGCTTTGTTCATATTTCTTACTCTAAGAAATTGAGCGCTATGGCTGTGATATAATCCTCAGCTCTGAATAGAATGGCATGACTTATGATGCACACAACATAAGCTTTCAATACCAGTGTGGACACTTGGTGGTCGAAGTTCAGATTGCGATCTACATGTGTTCCTAGGTCTTGCATCACTGGGTTTCAGCATACCAGGACTTTTGTCAATACTGTAAACAGCAGGGAATTCCACTTTGCAGAAGGATAAAATAAAGATACATTTTTGCATTTATTTGTAGACCATGTGGCTTTGTCACCAATTATTTGTCTGTGTTAGTCCCTTCTGTATTATGTTGTCATCATTGGTGGACTCAATGATTGCACCCTGTATGCAAGAATTAGCAAATGTGGTAAGCCAAAGGCTGTATACATAAGCCAGAAATGACAAGAAATACATTCCAAACAGTAAAGGCCCAAGCACAGATCACTGGGGTACACCAACGGTGACAGGTCTACTGTTACAGATTGATTCATCAACTTTCACAGTATGTGTTCTGCGGTGAGCCAATTGGTTACCCATCTAGTGACATAAGGGTTCATCCCCAGCTGTGAGAGTTTCTCAATGATACCTGCATGGGAGATTGTGTCCAAACCCTAAGCCATATCATGATAGGCAATATCACCTGTCTTAACTTCATCCAGGCCTACAACACATAATCAATGGACTGTAACAACATCACAGATCACCAGTAGCATGACTCAGCATATACTACTTCCTGACATGGTTGAATACATACTTCAACACACCCTCCACACAGACTATGTTCCTGTAGAAGGGTGTACATCAATACTCATCCATCTGAGTTGGGGGGACAGCACCCGATGCATAAATGTACAGACACATCTTGACTCTCCTCGTCTGTGAGGTAGGCCAACATGTTCATAGGTAGGTACTAGGCTATCAGCCCTAGGACCTATACAAGCCAAGCTAAAAGGATACCCTGGCTTTTGCCACCCAAGAAAAATATTTTCTTGTGCCACTGTCGAGCAGAGCCACATAAGTGATCCCCGGGGTGAATTTCTTATTTCCCATTCAATCATCAAGATTGAAGAGTACTAATGAGGAGCTTTGTTTGATATAGATAGGAAGTTTGTTCCAGAGTATGGGAAGTCTCTGGGACTGGAATCTATCCCTCTGGCATGTTCTGTTTATTGTGGTGACAAGGTTTAGGTCCCTAGAGAGTGTAGCTCGGCGGTATTGGGACTTCTTTAAGTGGAGCATGTCCAACAGCTCTGGGTTTGACATAGCTTTGTATGTTAGGCAGAGATCGCCTCTGAGTAGGTGATATGCAACAGAGTAAAGCTGGAGTTTTTTGAGACAGTCTGCATAGCGCATCTGTTTGAGGCTGGTAATCCTCTTTGTGAGGTATTTCTGCAGTCTTTCCATTTGTTGTAGATGTCATGTGAGGTACATACCAAAAGGGGCATTGTACTCTATAATGGGTCTAATGAGTGATGAGTAGAGGGGAACAATGACATATTTTTTTTCTGGATGAGAAACCTTTTGTGATGAGGTGTGCCACATAGAAGGATTTCCTGACTACTGTGGCAATGTGGTTATCAAAGGAGAGACTACTGTCCACCTGTGTCCCAAGGTCTCTTATCACACTTTCGGTTTTAAGTATACTACCGCCTATGGTGTAGTTCATGGGTACAGAGTTTTTACCAAAGGGGGTGACAATGCACTTTTTGGCATTGAGCTTGAGGCCATGGCTTTGACACCAGGCATCTGTCTCAGTGAGGCCCTTTTGTAAGATGTCCACATCGTTAGGAGTTTTGATTATGGCTCCTTGTTTGCAGTCATCTGCAAACTTCATTAGCCACAGACCTTCTGTGTTAGCCTGTACTTCAGAGAAGTAGATACCAAACAGGAGAGGACCCAGGACTGAACCCTGTGGTACTCCACTTGTCACTGGTCTGAAGTCAGATTTGGAGTCTGCTACTTTCACAGTGAGAGTTCTGTCAGTGAGCCAGTTGGCAACCCATCTTGTGACATAGGGATTTATACCTAGTTTAGTGTGTTTATCTATAATTCCAGAGTGGGGCAAGTTGGCAAGATCTAGATAGGCTGTATGAACCACCTTACCCTCATCTACGGCTTTGCTGACTGCTTCAAAGAAGTCTATCAGGTTTAGGAGACTTGATCTGCCTTTTACAAATGTGAACTGGGTGGGTTCCAGAGTTTGGAGATTATCAATGTATTTGTTTATAAGTCCCATGATGATATGTTCCATGGCCTTGTAGGCCAGGCTCGTCAGACTAATGGGGCGGTAGTTCCTGGGATCTGTGGTGGTTCCCCCCTTGTGGAGTGGGATAACCGTCGCTGTGCACCATTCAGCAGGCACAAAGCCTGAGGTGAGGCTATGATTGAACATGGTACTTAGGTGAGGTGCCAGTTTGTTCTGTAGTTCATGTAGAACACAGCCTGGGATGTTGTCTGGTCCCATGGATGCTGTGCTCTTGGCTTTGGAGAGTGTGGTTTTTACCTGTCCAGCCGTGATTACAGGAACTTTGCATTCTTCTGGTATAGAGATGGGCTCTTTAGGGGGTAAGAGGGGCGTAAAGTTAGCACTGAACCTATCTGCCAGGATGTTGGCACTATCAGCTATGTCTGTATATTTAGTGCCATTGTGCTGTAACTCAGAGCAGATCTGAGTGTTGCCATTGAGATTCTTGACATAGCTATAGAATGCTTTGTGGTTGTCTTTAGAATCAGTGGCAATTTTGTTTTTGTAACTAGCTTTGGAGGATTTTATCGGGGATCGCAGCTTCTTACTGAGGCTGACCAGGGAGCTCCTCCACTCATGGGATTTTACTCTCTTTTGCAACAGTTTCTTCCTTCTGTTGTACAGTTTGTTTATGGCAGGGGACCACCAGATTGGCTTCCTTTTTTTGGAGGATAGTGTCAGTATCATGAATCTTTTCTAAATGGACACTAGCAATACCCTGGCTGTGTGCAACAGACCTGTGTGAATTGTTAATGCTACATCATGTCTGTTACATCAGGCCAAGGCATTTGACACAAATCTAGAGTATGACATTCACTCATCATTGTCAAATGTGGCCATAAACACCTATATCACCAAGTATGGAGACCACTGTATCACATATGTGGCATCTAAATATGTTGAGAAGTGTGAAGTGACCAATATCTCAGGTCCAGTGATCAGGTCCATACATCAGGGCTGTCTGCTAGGCCATTTCCTGCCCATTAATTAAGTCACAGATGTCATAAATGACATACACATCCTACGTCCAAACAGCTGTCTGAAAGACTACAAATTATAGGCAATCATTCGCTCCAGCTGTGATATTAGTGTAATATAGACAGTATCAACACACACCAAAGATTGCTGCCACAGCCATGACAACATCTGCAATGAAACAAAAACATGAGGGATTTGTTACATAAGGAAAACAAACACACAACCCAAGGATAATGTGGACATCACACCCTATAATTAGACCTATAGGTATATGAACTGTGCCCTAAGATAGATGATATGTGTAATGTCCATCAACATGTGGCCACAGTGCTGACCTCTCCCTTGTATGTAACACACACAACTACTGAGTATGTGAAGGACATCCACATCACAGGCCATAATACCTCCAGAGTTACCAGTCTTCATCACACCAATAACTAAGCACAATGTATCCTTCTTCATGTACCTCCCCAGACATCTTCCAGTGATGTGTAACTGAAGTGTACTACCTTTGTCACAGCAATCTGTCACACATCTTGTTGGTCATACCTAGGTATTCATTTTGTGACATAAACATTACTGTCTGATGGTATGGAACCCCAATCAACTTGTTACACCATATGCACGGTGTGATATCTGTTCTAGTGATGCACACAGTACTTACATAGGTGTTTGACAACACTGACGGCATGGGTAACATTCATGAAAGAGTGGATTATGCCATCTGTATATTCCATGTACATCAGTCAACTAGCCTCTATTGAACATAATGTCACATACAGGTATAGCAGTGTCCCTCCTAACACCTGCAGCAAATGTTAGTGTCAGGACAGTGTGAGTGATGACCCTCATAGGGTGTAGTCATGTCATAATAGTTGTACAAGTGTGTTTATGCAGAACCATCTTTAATCACTCTAAATCGCATATGTTATGTCAGAGACATATGATTACTTTTGGTATTATTCTGATATTGTCCATGATTGTATGTGCTTCTTTTAATCTTGTCCATGAGCCTTTACCTGTGTCCCATTTGCTGGAGACCTCTGGCAAGATTACACTCATATTCAGACAAACCAGTTTGCACGGTTTCACAATATGAAACCTACCCCATTTATATATTACATCCCTGATAGATGTCCTCTGCATTGTTCATGCAAGTATGCTGATCTCACACAGACATTTTGCCCATTGTTATGTCACCTTGTGTGACAGTCACATAATACACATTTTCACTGTGCAGTCCGTACTGTACCATATCGATATGCAATTGGTGTTGCTGGTACAACTATGTTCCATTGACATGCCCTCATCTGCTGTATATTAGGTTATTTCACCTGTCCTCTTTCCTTGTGTTCATTCTTACAATTCATTTGTGTGTCCCTATTCAATACTCACACTTCCTCTGAGTGTTTATTTTACATGGCAGCCCATGTACTCTTACAGATAATTTACACAACTTCAGTACAGAATGCCTAGAATGGAATTTCACAATACTCTTCATTGTATACACTGTCCTGTGACTAGACCATATACATAACTATATGTTAAGCCTTGGTAATCATTGTGGCATTCTGCTCAATACCACTAGCCTAATGTGATCTGAGGTAAACAAGTTTGCTATCTGTGTTGCTTTACATTGTTTCCTGGCCAACAATACTCTTGCCAACCAAGAAAGCATGCTTATTTATGTTTAACTGTGGTGAGCGCACGAATATGTAATTAGCACTGCTGTTCACCACCTATAACTGCACATGGATGTAAACTCCATGTAGGCTTCCCACAAAGCCTACATGGAGTTTACTGAATACCAGGGAATATATATATATATATATATATATATATATATATATATATATATATATATATATGTATATCTATTTCTATATCAGTGTATAATGGATAGTTGTACAGACTCACAGCAAAACACCAGACATCACTGCAATTGCTACTACCCAAACTATTAAAATCTATAACCCCCCCAAAAAAAAGATTGCAAAATGAAATAAACAGAAATGTTTTACAGTCATTAAGAAAAAAAAAGATAGACCACCAACTTCCATACACACTTTCCTAGGGTTTATTAACATTGCTTAAATATTACATCCATGCTAACACGATAGACTGTGTTAATGCAACAAGCAGCATTGTTAATCAAATATGCATGCAACCAAGGCACAGAGCATACCTGTTGGGAGGGTGACCTAATGGTTAAGGTGTTTACCTTACAAACACAAGGTGCAGGGTTTGAATCTCACAAGGGATAATTGGCTAGGCTTAAAATGGCTCGCAAGGGCAGTTAGCTTAGTACTAATCTATGAACCTATAATGATGAGCTTTACCTAGAGCTCACAGCACAGGCTAATGGCCATGTCTTGCTTAATAATAGCATGGCCATAGCTATATAAATGATATAAACAAATGTGCATGACAAGCCATATAATTGGAGGCAAGAGTTATTTGATAGAAATCATGGATATTTAGAGAATGGGTGACCACTACATCGGCACCCTGATTGGAGAACATTCATTCTCCAGCAGAGTGCTAATATACAAATAACGCCCACTGAAAAACAAGTCTACCATGTCATAGCAGAGTATTAAGCTGCTGTAGAGCTCAGACTGAAAGAAAGCTAATGGCCAGCAGTATTACATTTATCAGCGAGTAAAAAATAAGAAGCAGAAAAAAAGAAAACAGGAAGGTGTCTGTGTGTCTTTATGTCTGTGTGTGTGTATGCTTACGCGTGAATGAGAGTGAGAGCGATCAAGCCATTATTTTACACTCACTAAGTAGGGCTTTTGCTGTTTAGAGAGTATAAAAGAAACATAAAAAAAGAAAGAACAGTATGTTTGTGTATGTGTTTATGTTCCTGTCTGCATGTGTGAGTCTATGTATGCTTGTGTGAATGAGAGCAAATGTATGTGCATGTGTGTGTGTGTGTGTGTGTGTGTGTGTGTGTGTGTGTGTGTGTGTGTGTGTGTGTGTGTGTGTGTGTGTGTGTGTGTGTGTGTGTATACATGTATATATATATATATATATATATATATATATATATATATATATATATATATATCAGCACTTTACAATCTCAAAATACTGAAATCTCGAATATTAGTATTTCGAGATGAAAATGCCCAAAGTACAGTTGAGCGAAACTGCACTTGATCAAATTCAAAGTGTCGAATTCATGGTTGTGGTGGGTGGTATGTGGGATTTGCTGTGTTTGTAAGGTGCAGTGTGCTGTGGGATATGGTTTGCCTGCCGTTGTGTGGATGTAAGTGGAGATTTAGGTAAGTGCTGTTTTTTTAAGGGGTTTGGGTAGGGATTTGAGTGTGTGAGTGTGTTGGGAAGTTTTAGGTGTAGGTTTGGGTAGGTAGGTAACAGTGTGAGTGGATAAGTGTTGAGAGTGGTGGTGTTTGTATGTATGTGGTGTGTGTTTGTGCAAGGGGAATATAGAGTATGTAATGGTGGGTTTAGTGTCTTTGTCTTTTTAGTGCCACCTCGGAGTTAGTATATATGAGTAGCAGGGGTGTGGGGGATGCAGGGGGCTTTGTCCCCCTGCTTATATGTAGGGTAGGTGTGTGTATTTGTGTTGTGTTTGTGTGTGTTTTGTTGGTTTGTTGTAGTGTGTGGAGGAAGGTGCATATATGTTTGTTTGTGTGGTAGTGGGTGTATTTAAAAGTCGCAATTTTGATTTTCCCACTTTTGAGGTTTTGGTATTGTGAATGTTTGACTTTATAGTCTCGAGATGCTGAAATTAGAGCTTTCAGTATTTCAAGATTATAAAGTGAATATATATATATATATATATATATATATATATATATATATATATATATATATATATATATATGGATCCAGGTTACTACATCGACAACTAAGAAGATCGACAGCCACTTCCCCAACACGAAAACACCGACACATAAATAATCGAAACTGCAAATCACGGACATTTAACAGGTAACGGGTTTAAATTTCGCTAATCATGCCTACCATAAGGACTTAGTAATACAATGATCGTAACACATGCATAACACTGCCACACTTACTAAAACATGGTAGGCATGATTAGTGAAATTTAAACCCGTTACCTGTTAAATGTCCATGATTTGCAGTTTCTATTATTTATGTGTCGGTGTTTTCGTGTCGGGGAAGTGGCTGTCGATCTTCTTAGTTGTCGAGGCACAAAGGTTTAAAAATAAAAAGCAGACATTTCTCTTATAAAATTGCAAGCTTGCTTGAATAACAGGATTTATATTAGCGTGCATTTTTTTGAACCACAACAGTGTTTCTGTTGGAGGGGGTGTAACATTGAGCAGTGGCAGCAGCAGTTAAGAGGTTTACATACCTTTCCACCTCTTAGCTCAAGAAATCTGAATAAAGCCTAAAGAAAAGGGGATACAAAGACATAAAAATAGGAAAAAATAAATATTGAACTAATAAAATTGCAAAGTTCCTTGAATAACAGGATTTATTTTACCATGCATTTTCTGTAGGAAATAAATCTGAAACTCAAGTGTTTGTCATTATGTAGTGAGTTCAGTCCCTAATGACTGGTAACAAACCACACATTTTAGGGCTATTGGACCCCCCCCCATAAAAATGAAGTAAATATCTGCATGTTTTTTTGAAAATGTTATATTGTGGATGTAAAATACTTCCTCCAACACCATTTACACATATTACAGTAAGTTTGAATCATTAGGCAAAGGAACTTTTACAATATATATATATATATATATATATATATATATATATATATATATATATATATATACATATATATATATATATATATATATATATATATATATATATATATATATATATACACACACACACACACACATATATAAAAGCAATATAGTAATAAAAAATAAGTAAGTAAAACACAACAATTTTACATACAGCCCATTCCCTAAGTGCAATAATGCCTTCCAGGGTGTGTGTTACTGTGTAAATAATGCCCTTCTAGGGGTAGAGGCCCTTAAAAACTCTTGTCAGATGTCTGACATATGGAGGAAGGTCATTAGTAGTTTGTGTGTGAATGTATATGGCTGAAAAAGATGACATAATAAAAGTCTACATAGGCGTACATCACTATTATTTCACCCTGTGCATCAACACTAACCTCCACTGTGCAAAAGGTACCAGAACTATGTGGCTAAAGGCCAATTCTCAGTATTTTTGCTATAAAATGAGAAAAGAGGATAACTCTTTCCCACTTTTGAATAGAGATGCTTCTTTTTGCTAATAGTCACCCAATAAAAGAGAAAAAAAGTACATTGTGAAACTGTGCATGCTTACAAGGAAGTACAGCACTTGGGGAGTCAACATCCCCCACCCATCAAAACACAATAAAATACCTCACCTCACACCTCTTGAGTAAGGTACAATCACATGTCACCAATTTCCTTTTGTTGCACTCTCACAGGAGGCCACACTGCTGAACGTGAAACACTTGCCTACTTAACTCCATTCACTGTATCCGTGCAGTAGCAGCTGACACTACAGAAAATGTTATATCACAAGTATCAGAAAGCACACAGTCCAAAGGTCAGCTTGATCAGTGTGTTTGAATGCATATGGCCTCCTTTAAAAGGGAGTATAACACTTGGGGGACAAAAGCCCATCTGTATAAATGTTACCACTAGGTGAAATTGTACACATCACCTTTGTTGAGTAAGCAAGGCTGCGGCCTGCTGCTTTTGTTTATTCTCAAGTTAGGTGCACACTGCCAGATTCAACTACCTGCCTACCTAACTCAACACTGTCTAGACATGTGCACTAACTGCTAATGCCACAGAAGTCATATTACAGCTATCACAACACACACAGTTCAAGGGTCAACTTGAATGCATATTGCCTCCCTTAAAAGGGAGTACAACAATTAGGGAATAAAAATCCTTCACCGAACATCTTTTTCATATCTGCTGTGACCTCATCTAAGCCTGCTGCTTTCCCTGACTTCAATTTCCTTAGTGTTGTTCTTTTGTTCTTACTTCTTTTAGGGTGCAATTTTCATCTTCTTTAATGTAGGCTATGTTTGGGCAGCACAGTTTCTGTGGGGTTTTCTTCATTCACAGATTGTTGGAAGTACTCCTTCCACCTGCCTTTGATGTTCTGTGGACTGTTGAGCAGGTTTTTGCTGGCATCACTTATGAAGGGTGTCTGACTATCCTCTTTATTTTTCTGGGTTTGCCTTGCAAACTAAAAGAAATACTTTGTGCCATCTGTCAGGTCACCTTCTAGAATCTGGTGGAATTCCTCTAATCTCTTGATCTTTGCTATTGCAACTCCTCTCTTTTATTTATTTATGTATTTATTTATTTATTTATTTATGTTGTTAGTGAATTGCAATGAGACTAACTCCCTAACCAATTGTTATATATAGGCAACAATGTTGGTGAAGACAAGATACTGCTGATGATCAGTGTCTGTCCTGACACTAACATATTCAAAGTAAGGTCTATGTCTCTCTGCTTGTCCACCTGGCTGGAGCACCTCAGGTCATTCACTCCCTCCTGAGCCACCACTAGGTTGTAATCATATTTTCTGGGTTAAGCTGCTATAGGGCCCTTGTGACATCATGGATTCTGACATCAAACAAGCAACTTAGTGTTCTTGTCCAGTCTGTGAATGCTAAGACTGTATGCCTAAGTATACGGTCACCTATGACTAAAACATGTCCCTATACATAAACAGATTTAGTGGACATTATAGGCTTAGATCAGTTTACCTGGTAATTCTTTGGTAAGCTGTGTGGATCAGCAGTGTGTGTGTGAGTGGAAAAGGAAGCTATATTACCTTGTGCCCTCAGGGCCTGACTCTTTTAGAGAGTATTTTAATAGCCTAACATTTTTTTCTTTACACCCTAAGTATAAATATTGGGATGAGTGGTGTTGAGTGATGAGTGAGGCCAGTTAATGGAAGTTATCAGTTCATTGTACACCCAACATAAATCCATATGGATGCACATCCAAGACTTCCTTAGTACCACCTCCCCAACACATACTGCCTTAACTATAGTGGCTGTCAAGTTACAAAACAACAGAACATAGATACTGTTTGATAACCTCCCTCTCTAACTTTTTTCCTTTTTCCAAATATATTAACAATGTTCACTTTAATATTTTCTTTAAACACATTCAAGAATTAAACATCATATTAACAGCTCAACATAGCCTGTCTAATTTCAGGTCCAATTCAATGTATATATTTAGGATTGGGTTTGCAGGGTCTTCCTTCTCCTGTCACATACAGATTTTGATTTGAATTAGAAATGGCCTTTAGAGGTTTATTCAGTAACTGAACCATTACTTTGTACTTCAGAACTGTTTGAATAAGGCTGTCGGTCTTTTTGGAGTTGACTGGTTGGTGATTTATTTAAGGAAATGGAATCACTAGTAGACACAGTCTGTTGTGGCTTTGGCTCTTGGACAGGCAAAATATTTTTGTGATTTCTTCTGTAGTCTACTCCTTCTGACTGAATTATGTAGGTCCTTGGTTCAACACAAATCTCCTTCACAATGCCTACACGATCATGACCTTTCGAAGTCTGCATTCTAACAACTTCACCTTGCAATAATGGACAAAGAGGTCTGGTGGTTTTGTCAGACAATGACTTCTGTGAGTGGTGCTTTTCTGATAGTTGAGCTTTGACTACCTTATTACTCTGCGCTTGGCACTCGCAGATGTTTGCTGATTGGCAGAGTTGTTTGTGTTTGTCTTGACATCAGTCTTTCAGCTGGTGAACCAAGTGTCTAGTGAAGGGGAATGTTTCAAAGGTTTAGTAAATTGAGGAATACATCAGCTTCATTTCTTTTGGACTTTTCCATTAAATGCTTTGCAATGCAGACTACACGTTCAGCCAAACCATTAGCTCATGGGTATTCTGAGCTGTTGGTTACATGAATAAAATCCCAAGATGCAGCAAATTCTTTAAAACAATGACTATTAAATTGTGCACCATTATCTGAGCTGACTTTATGAGGGGTTCCAAGGACTGAGAAGTGCCTCTTTAGTTTTGTAATTATTGTGCTTGATATCAAATTATGGAATAAGTCAATTTCAAACCATCCAGAGTATGAATCAATGAGTACCAGGTAATGTTGAGAGTTCCATTTGAAAATATCTCCTGCTACTGTTGGCCATGGTAAATCAGGGATTGGGTGTAGTTGAAGAGGTTCTTTTTGCTGATGTGGCTTGTTACTGTTGCAAACTGAGCAGGAAAATGTCTGTCTTTCAATATCTTTGGACAATGAGGGCCAGAACACAATATCTCTTGCCCTACTTTTGGTTGATTCAGTGCCTGGTGGCTTCAGTGCAGAATTATTATATAGTCCTTTTGCAGTGATTTAGGAACTATCCGCGGTGGTGGTGCTGCGGTAGCATTGTCGCCTCACAGTAAGACGCTATCCGGTTTCATTCTCAGCTAGAGCGTCTTCTGCGTGGAGACATGTGAATGGGTGTACCTTAGTTGAAGGTTGTGCGTCAGGGCTGGCAACTTGGCATGTAAAAATCAACTGCCAATCATTAGCGGACCGGAGTTCCGCTGTGGAGACCCCTAACCGAGGAAAGCCGAAAGACACATACATACTTTTAGGCCTTTTGTAATGATACCATTTTCCACCATGAGCTCATCCCTGAATGGGAAATACTGCTGAATTTCAAGTGGCAGACTTGTTTGATGTGTTAGGCAACCCTAGTTGATAATATTACTTAGTTTTTTGAAGAACTGGGGTTGATAGCAGTGTATTTCTGAACTCATCAAGCCATGATGATGAAATGTGCTTGACTTCTATGACTTCAAAACCAGCTGTTTCATTTTCGTGTTCTGTCATCTTTCTGGGGGTGCGTGACAAGGCATCAGCAAGATACGTGTTTACCTTTTGTGTAGACAATGTTAAAGCTGTATTTTTGCAGCTTTAACATCATGCATTGCAGTCTTGCTGGGGCTGTATGTATTGGCTTGTTCAAAATCATTACTAGAGGCTGGTGATCTCTTTCAATCTGAATTGTCCTTCTGTTTATATAGTCATTGAATATGGAGCATGGAAACACAACAGCAAGAAGTTCTTCTTGTATTTGTGCATAGTGCATCTCTGTTTGAGTCAGGGTATGGGATACATATGCAACTAGAATGCCCTCTTGAAGACATGCAGCACCAAGGCCACCGAGAGGCTTCACAGGTAAGTGTCACAGGCTTATGGACATCATAGTATCTTAGTGTGAGTGGACTGTCAATTCTCGTTTTAAAGTATCTAATGTCTCCTGGTGCTGTTCAAACCAAGACCATTTTATATCCTTACATGTCGGCTCATTCAGTAGTGCATACAGCTCACTAAGGTCTGGCGTGAATTTTCTTAAATAGTTAATCATACCCAGGAAACGCTGTAAAGATGTAATATTCTCTGAGACTGGCATTTCATTGATTGCTCTTATCTTTGACAGATCTGGCTGTAACCTTGAACTTGTGGCTGTAGCCTTGAACTTGTAGCTATAGCCTTGAACTTGTGAACAGGTGACCAATGTAGGTGACTTGTTCCAGTTTAAATTTACATTTTAAAGGATTTAGCTTGAGGCTGACCTCACATGCATGGTCTAGAACTTTCCTAAGATTTCTGTTATGTTTCTTTTCTCCATTGCCTTCAACAATAATGTCATCCACTATAATGGCACAAGGATATCCAACAAATATCTGTTCCATGGCATGTTGGAATACCTCGCTGATGGAACTGATCCCAAATAGCATCCTCAAAAACCTGAATCACCCAAATGCTGTGCTGAATGTTGTTAATAAACAAAATGTGTAATCCAGCAAGATTTGCCAAAAGGATGATGAGGATGTTTAAGAGCTTTATTTAAGTCTCTAGGATCAATGCATATCTGAAAGTCATTTGGGCTTTTCTTATGGGCAGCACCATAGATAACCATTCAGTAGGCTCTGCCACTGGCATAAGAACACCTAAATTCACCATCCTGTCTAATTCTGCTTTTACTTTACTTTACCAGGGTCTTACATGCAGGTCTAACAACTGGGTTTATTTCAAGAATCAGCTTCATGGAATATGTAACTAGAAGTTTACCACCAATTTCGTCTTTGAAGATGTGGGCATATTCTTTAAAGGGATTCACTTAGAACATTGAAAGCCCATAACACTGCAATTCAAAACATTGAGACCAAAATCTTGAAAACTTAAAATACTGAAAACTTAAAACATTGAATCCCATAACATTGAAAAAACTTAGAAAACCAGCATTTATTATATGCCAGCACAACTACATGCAGAAACAAATAAAAAACAAACCATATTACACTTCTCCAAATATAAACAGAGGGGGAAGCCCCCTTGCACCCCGCATGTGGGGGGTTATGCATCCCACACACCCTGCTACTTAAATATATCAACTCTGAGATCACACTACACAGAAGAAAATGGCAAACATACTATTCCACACTTCATGACTGCCTGTTTAAATTGTAAAAATCTATCCTCAACCTTCTCTTAGAAACACTACTTCACTGTTAATAAATTACACATTGCTATATATCTCTCTCTGACACTTACCAGAGTTTCATAGGTAGCCTCAGTCATGTTCTCTTCTTACTTGCTATACTACAACATAACACATCTTAGTGTAGTGTAGTGCGATCTCAGAATTGATGTATTTAAGTAGCAGGGGGGCTTGCCCCCTGCTTATATTGGAAGAAGTGTAATATGTTTTTTTTTTTTATTTGTTTCTGTATGTAGTTGTGCTGGAATATAGTACATGTTGGTTTCCTATGTTTTTTCAATGTTATGGGATTCAATGTTTTGAGTTTTCAGTGTTTTGAATTTTCAAGATTTCGGTCTCAATGTTTTGAATTTCAGTGTTATGGGCTTTTGATGTTCTAAAGTGAATCCCTTTAAAGATGTTGTAAAAAGCTGTCATTTCCGTTTATATTTAGATGGTGAACTTCTTTATTGAGCAAAATCAGTCCCATTCTTAGGCTGTCTTCTAGGCCTAGTTATGACTGTACATCTCCTCTGACTACATAGGCTTGTAAATCATAGGTGTTACCTGCAGAATTATAAGAAAGAACTAAAGCACCATCTGTCTGAATTTCTTCACCACCAACTACTCCTTGCTGAGTCAAGGTTCTTTCTAGCTTTTATTTCTGTATAAGCTTTTGCTGACATGAAATTACATTTGGATCCAGTGTCTATTTTAAGCTCTACTGGTTTCCCATTAAATTGTGCAGTGAAAAATACTTCACTCTTTGCTGACAAGTGCGGATTCACTGTGTCAACTGTTTCACCAACCACAGAAATACCATCAACATAAAAGATTTCAGCACTATTGTCAGGATCTGCTGCAGTCTCAATTTGATCTATTTTCTTCTTTGGATAAAATTAATTTGAGTCTGAAAAAAAAAAAAAAAATATATATATATATATATATATATATATATCTTATTCATCTGATCTTACTGTAACTGTCTTAGTTGCTCTTCTGCATGCTGTTATCTGTTCAGTCACCCTTACTTTGCACTTATTACTGCTTGTTAGTAGCCATTTAATTTACTTACTTCTGCACTTGTTTTTTAGTCATTTGTTAATTTAATTGCATTTATTTGAACTCTATTTGCCATAGTGTTGCTACACGCTCAGTTGTGCTGGCCTGAACTACAATTTGAATTGTATTTACTGCTGTTTTAGCTGTTTTTCTGTAAAAAAAAAAATTCTAAACTTGTTTCCTGCCTTTCCTGTAACTAGTCAAGTCCAGATACAGACTTGCTGTATCCAGGACTATTGGTAAGCTTCTGAGCCCCCCAAGCCTTTCTGTGTTGGAGGGAAGCCTTCTAGCTTATCAGTGGGAGTGGTAAGCATTAGGTAGCCTATCTACCATGGGAAGAGTGGGTTTTGGCCCTAAAATTGTAGTTCATTGGCCGTTTGGGCAGTTTTTCCATCTCATTCTACTTTCTGGTTAAAAGCCTGTGTTTGTGCTTGTTTCCTGTCTTTCCTGTTACTACTCTAGTCCAGGTACAGATTGGCTGTATCCAGGACTCATTGTAAGCTTCTGAGCCCCTCAAGCCTTTCTGTGTTGGAGGGAAGCCTTCTAGCTTATCAGTGGGAGTGGTAAGCATCAAGTAGCCTATCTATCACAAGAGGAGTGGTCCCTGGCCCAGAAATTGTAGTTATTGAATGTTTGATCATTTTTTTCCATCTCTTTCAACTTTCTGGTTTGAAAGCCACACTTGTGTCTGTTTCTTGCCTTTCCTATAACTAGCTTAGTCCAGTTACAGAGTTGCTGTATCCAGGATTGTTAGTAAGCTTCTGAGCCCCCAAGCCTTTCTGTGTTGCAGGAAAGCCTTCTAGCTTATCAGTGGGAGTGGTAAGCACTAGGTAGCCTATCCTCCATGGGAAGAGTGAGTTTTGGCCCAGAAGTTGTAGTTTATGTGGCTGTTTGGACAGTTTTCCATCTCTTTCAACTTGCTGGCTTAAAAGCCAACATTTGTACTTTTTCCCCGCCTTTCCTGTAACTAGTCTAGTCCAGGTACAGATTTGCTGTATTCCAGGACTCTTTGTAAGCTTCTGAGCCCCCCAAGCCTTTCTGTATTGGAGGTAAGCCTTCTAGCTTATCAGTGTGAGTGGTAAGCATTAGGTAGCCTATCTACCACATGAGGAGTGGTTCCTGGCCCAGAAATTGTAGCTATTGGCCATTTGGACAGTTTTTTTCCATCTCTTTCAATGTTCTGGTTTAAAAGCTGCACTTGCGCTTGTTTCCCACCTTTCCTGTAACTAGCCTAGTCTAGATTCAGAGTTGCTGTATCCAGGACGGTTGGTAAGCTTCTGAGCCCCCAAGCCTTTCTGTGTTGGAGGAAAGCCTTCAAGCTTATCAGTGGGAGTGGTAAGCACTAGGTAGCCTGTCTACCATGAGAGGAGAGGTTCTTGGCCCAGAAAGTATAGTTTATTGACCATTTTCTCTTTCAACTTTCTAGTTTAAAAGACCATATCTGCGCTTGTTTCCCATCTTTCCTGTAACTAACCTACTGGTAGCACTAGAAAGCCTTAAACTGATACAAGCCTTCTAGCTTAGTAGAGAGACTTTGGAGTGATTAAGTAGCAGTTTTCTGTACTTTCTTGCTGTACGTAACTGTTTTCCACCTAAACACAGATTTTCCAGCATTTATTGCGATTTAAAAGCTTTTTTTATTTCACATATTGTACTTATTTGACTGCCTGCACTTTTAAAAAGTTGTTTTTTTATTTAAATAATTTGTTTAACTGTTGTAGGCTACACACTAAAGTGCAATAGCCTTTTCTGATTGTTTGTAGTCATTTAGAGCTGCTTTGAGTGCATGTTTTACTGTTTTTGCTTTATCGTTTCAAAAAAAACAAAAAAAACAAAAATAAAATCCTTGTTTCCCACTTTTCTAAGCTAGTATAGTCCAGTTTTCAGACTAGTGCTGAATTCAGGGCTGTGATACTAGTTCCTGAGCTGCCCATACCTTACTTGGATAGAAGGAAGTTTCTCTGTTCACCTGTGAGAGAGGGGAGCTTTGAGCAACCTATCTGTCCCTAAAGGAGTGGTTCCAGCCCAGAAGTTAGAAGTTTATTGGCCATTTTGGGCTAATTTCTATCTCTTTCATTTCTCTACTATAAAAACTGCATTTGCACGGTTTTGCGCACCGGGCAGTGCCGGTTAGCTACAGTTAAATTATTCCCCGCTCCACTAAGTCTCCTCTTCAGTTTTTCCCTTGAAACTAGTCTCTCAACCTAAGAGCTTAAAAAGCATCTTACAGCCCAGTACTTGCTCAGACCTAATAGCAAGCACTAATATACCCTGACATTAATTGCCCAGCAGGGCAAGACTCTTTATTCACTCCTCACAAACCAAGCAAATAAGCAGCTCACCCTACTGTTCAGGCATGACCAAAGGGCAACTTCAGGTGCACTCTCCAGTCCAGCTGGTGAATCTGGGTATCTTGAGGCAATGTTATAACTGCCTCATGTACACAGACAACCCTCTCCTCCTACCACAAATCACTAACATATGCGAGAGATGCAATTATACAGCCAAACTGGAAGCTAAGCTGTCTCCACCCAAGACTGGAACAGACAGTCAAGAGGAGAAAGTTAACACTTGCACCAAAACTCGCCGCACACAGACCTACTAAAACAGCACTGGCAAAAAATACACATAAATACACAAAATCATACTCAGAGGCTCCAAATAAAAACCTGCAAAAAGCATCACTGACCTCCAAAGCAGACACCCAAAAAACCTGCACCTCCCATCATAAACCAGACAACACATAAAAGACAAAATCAGTGTGCCGCACAATCACATCCCTTAAGGCGAAATAACATACCTAACACACTAGTAATAGGTGACTCTATAGTCAGGCACACTGACGTCCCACTCACTAGGCTGGACAAGCAGAAGGTTACTGTTAGCTGCCTGTCAGGAGCCAGAATCCGCCATATAACACAAGCACTCAGGTCACTCCAGAACAAGTACAAATATGACTTTGTCATTGTTCATGTTGGTGTTAATGACCTGAGACGTACCTCCCTAGACTACATGAAAAGAGACATGGAACAGCTCTCTGATCATGTAGTCCAGGCTGGTATAACCCTGACCTGAGTAGCATCCTGCCCTCACCAAGAATGATACCTCAGTATAAAGAAAAAATTATCAATTTCAACAACTGGCTAAGCTTCTGGTGTCATTCAAAGGGGATCCAGTGTCTGTCAGCCTGGGACTACATGCTCGACAAGCTGTGCTGCTTCGCAAGAGATGGCTTGCACCTGTCACCCCTAGGCTTTCGAATACTGGCCAAGGCTCTTGCTGCCCCCATAGTGCCTTTTTAGGCAAGGCTCAAAAGTCAAACCCAACTCCGTAAACAGCACAATTAACAAAAAACTAAGGGATATGTACTCAACGCCAGGAGTTAAATCTCAAAATGCACACGCTTGAAGGACTCCGCAGTATGGAGAACGTTGACATCTGTGCAGTAGCTGAAAACTGGTTCAAGGCTCCAGAGAGCACCCCATCAGTACTGGGCTACAACTCATACCACACGTTTTGGCCATAGAACATGGACTGAAACACAAAAGGAGGGGGTGTATCCATATTTATCAAGGATACCTACACCTCCAGGTTAGTGGCGCAGCATGATACCTCTGAGATTATCCATGTGCAACTAACATCGGGCAAATCTGCAATGCAAATTGTGGCCTGCTACAGATCACCCTCCATGACCCAGGATCACCACTCAACCTTTCTGGAAACACTGAAAAACATGAAGGTCCTACCAAACACCCTGATACTGGGCAATTTCAATTAACCTACCATTCACTGGGAAAACTACTCGAGTATAAATTTCCAGGCCCAGCGCTTCCTGAAATTCATCAACTCAAATGCCCTGAATCAACTGCTAAACTCCCTTACCAGAGGTGAAAACATATTGGACCTGGTCATCACCAACATGGGTGAAAGGTATTCCACACCAGAGGTCAACCCGTCACTGGTTAGATCAGACCATAAACTAATCACTCTGGATGTCCACACCCCACCACCACCCCCAACTAAGGAAACCACAGTAAAAAACTTTTCTAAAGCAAACTTCACCTTACTTAAGATAGAGGCGGTAAGTTTCACAACCCCCATGCTAAAGGATAACACTGCCTAAGATGCAGAAACCTTTACAAATGCACTCTATGAGCACCTACAAGGATGCATGGATCGTGCCATCCCTAGCAAAACCAAGACTCACTCCTCTAAGAGAAGGAAACCAGTTTGGTGGACCCTTGCAATAAACAGGCTATACAATAGAAGGAGGAAACTAGTTCAGAAAAAAAAGCAAATCCCAAGAAGGAAAGACATCCCTGATCAGTATCAGTAAGAAACTGAGGTCCCTCATGAAATCATCCAAGGCTAACTTCGAAAGGAAAATAGCCAAGGTTTCAAAAGATAACCACACAGCCTTCTTTAGCTATGTTAAGACTCTAAGTGGCAACTCGCAGATATGCACTGAACTAGTGCAAAATAGCACAAAATATACTGAACCTACTGATATCGCCAGCATCCTGGCAGATAGATTCAGTGCAAACTTCACCCCCCATCTCATCTCCAAAATGGCCCACAACAATACTGGAAAAGTGTAGTGCCCCAAAAATCACAGACACACAGGTGAAAACAGCCCTTTCAAAAGCCAAAAACACAGTGTCAGTGGGACCAGATGATGTTCCAGGCTGCGTCTTGCATGAACTACAGAACAAACTAACCCCCCACCAAAACACGCTGTTCAACCTCAGCCTCTCTAGGGGCTACATGCCCATAGAATGGCACACAGCAATGGTTATTCCTCTCCACAAAGGAGGGGCCACAACTGACCCTGGTAACTATTGCCCCATAAGCCTGACTAGCCTGGTCTGCAAGGCTATGGAGTGCATCATCATGGAACTCATTAACAAAGACATTGGGAACCTCCAAACACTTGACCCAACCCAGTTCGGCTTTGTTAAGGGCAGATCATGAGTACTAAACCTAGCTGACTTCTTTGAGACAGTCACCAAGGCCATAGACGAGGGAAAGGTGGTTCACACAGCCTACCTTGACCTCGCCAAGGCTTTCGTCACCATTCCCCACTCGGATATTACAGAAAAACTCACCAGCCTGAACATAAACCCCTACGTCATGAGATTGGTTGCCAACTGGCGTACAGACAGAACTCACACGTTAAGAATCACGGGCTCCAGGTCCGACTCTAAACCAGTCACAAGTGGTGTCCCACAAGGCTCGGTCCTGGGACCCCTACTGTTCGGCATATACTTCTCAGAAGTACAGGCAAACACAGGAGGACTATGGTTAACCAAGTTCACCGATGACTCAAACTGGGAGCCATAATTGACTCTCCGGCTGACACGGACATCCTCCACAAAAGGCTTTACTGACACAGACACCTGGTGTCAAAGTCATGGCCTCAAGCTAAATGCCAATAGTCATCCCATTTGGGAAAAACAAAACACCCAAGAATTACCACATAGGTGGCAGCCCCCTTAATACAGAAGAGGTAATAAGAGATCTGGGGACCCAGGTAGATAGTAATCTCTCCTTTGACAATCATATTGCCAAAGTAGTTAGGAAATCTTTCTATGTGGCCCATCTAATTACTAAAGGATTCGCATCTCGAAATAAAGAGGTTATAGTGCCCCTCTACTCGTCACTCATTAGACCCATCATAGAGCACAATGCCCCATTTGGGATGTACCTCACAAGACACTTCCAGCAGCTGGAAAGACCACAAAAGTACCTCACCAAAAGGATTACTGGTCTCAAACATATGTCCTATGCAACCCGACTGAAAAAACTTCGGCTGTACTTAGTGGCATATCGCTTACTCAGAGGTGATCTCTGCCTGACTTACAAAGCCATGTCCAACTCAGAATTGATGGACATGCTCCACCTAAAGAAATCCAAGTCACTACGAGCCACATGCTCTAGTGAGCTAAACCTCACCACAACAATAAATAGAACATGCTGGAGGGATAGATTCCTGTCACAGAGACTACCCATGCTTTGGAACAAAATTCCAAATTACATCAGGCAGAGCCCCTCACTAACACTCTTCAAGAGAAACCTTGATGAGTGGATGGGTAACAGAAAATACACTCCTGGGATCACTTCATTGGCTCTGCTTGACAGAGGATCAATTAATTAATCAATGGGGCAGCGAAAGCCGACACAATCTAGCTAGACTTATAAATGCCCTCAGGCAGATAGCCTAGTACCTACCTATGAACCTATAAACCTATGTTGATTTGCAGAAGTTTTTGAAATGATCCCACTTTTTGCATCTGTGACACTGCTGACCATAGGCTAAGCACTTTTCTCATTTAGATTTGTGACTGCCTCTACAATTGTGACAATTAATAATGAGAGGTGGTATGGCATAGCTCCTCAGTTTGCACTTATGAGGTAGTATTGCCTTAGTTTTGTGTTGCACACTGTTGACATTTGCATCAGCAGATATGGCAAGTATACTAGCATGTTTTTCTTTGATTTCATGTATCTGGCAAATTTCAATAGCTTTGCTCAATGTTAATTCACTATCACATAGTAGAATTTTCCTCACTGTATCTTTATTAATGCCACATACAAGGTGGTCCTTTATTAAATTGTTTTGTAGGTCCCCAGATTTGCATGCTTTTGCTTTATTTCTTAAGTCAGTAACATATGCTTCAATAGTTTCACCAGGCTTTTGGTGTCTTGTATGGAACTTATGTCTCTCCATTGTTATATTCATCTGAGTGTTACACAGCTCTCGGAATTTACCCTTTAATCATTCTGAAAATTCGAGCATTTCAGCTTGAGCAATAACACAGCAGTTTTCTCCCTCTCCTGCATAAACAGCAGGTGCATATACAAAAGAATGTTTTTGCTCAACAGCCTCCAAGCCTGCCAAATTGAGAAGTATAAATGGTTGTGTGAGTGTGTCTTTATCTGAATGTGCAGCCACTATGAAAACTATCATATGCTTGTGCAAACACATGCCAATTCTCCGCAACATTGCCATCAAACACCAGCAGTTCGGGTCTATGAAATACTTCTGTCATGCTGCCAATGTATGTGCAATTAATATGCAATTACCTTTTGCATTTCAGTCACTCATTACACTTTGATGAGACTTAGCTACTGGCTACTTCTGATACCATGTTGAATGACGAGTGAAGCCAGTGAAAGGAAGTTATCAGCAGTTTATTGTACACCCAACATAAATCCATCTGCATGCACATCCAAGACTTGCTTACTACCACCTCCCATGTACATCCTTAACTACAGTAGCTGTCAAGGTACAAAACAGCAGAACATAGTCATTGTTCTACAAGGGGTTGTTGTGACTGATGTGGTGATGAGTATGTATGATGCTTACTAGTAGTGGGCAAATACAAGACATCTACCTTCATTTGTCTTACATATTTACATCTGATGTTAGTTCTGCTATCACTGTGCTATCAAACTGGTAGTGGCCATGAAGAGCTGGTTAGGATAAGGCTGATGCTAAACATCCTTAGAATACATAATGCAATCACACTGACCACAAACTCTGAGCCATATTGCCAGGGGTTGGAGGAATAGTGCTGGTCTTAGTACTCATGGGATTGAGGGAGATTTCTGTACAAGACCATGAAGATTTATGGATGAATTTTAGGATGATACCCTGAAGTTAGGTTATATGGTAGCTAATCTAGTAGTACTTAGCAAAAACACTGAATTTGGCTTAACAGGAATGATGTATAGTGGTGATTTTCATTTTGGACACTACCTGGCTAATCCTAGTGATGGCTTCACTGCAGCAACACACAGGTACAAATTAATATAATTTTATTCCTTCTCCCACCAGAAGCACAAGAGTAGCACTAATCCCAAGCTAGTTCCTGAGAAGCTGGTCACAGGCATTTTTTGTTGACCATCAGTCTCATCCCTGATGTCGCAGGATCTGTAGGCTTATTTCAGTCTTTTGTTGGTAGATGCTATAGATAGCATATACAACAGTGCAGCGCAATAGAGAGCCAAGGTGTACAATGTTACAGAATTAAATCTAAAGAGGTTTCTGTCAAAATGGTAACAGACCAGTTAGATAAGTCCTGCATCCACTGTCCAGTCAAAGACTGTCAAGAATCAATGTCCCCTTGCACCTTGTCATACAAGGAGCAAAGCAGTAGATCTAATCCCTAACTGGCTTTTAAGAAGCAGTATTCAGGCTAGCCAAAGACTGGTAGACTCTAGGAAGTTTTGAAATAATGTCTCTGTGCTTGCTGTCTCACCAGGAGCAGAACAGATACACTAATGATAATCTGATAATTGAAAAAGGTTCACAGGCTTCCCAGTAATCAGTAATCCCAGATGTTGTAGATTTTAAAAGTAAGATAAAAATGTAGTCAATATTTCTGATATTGCATTGTGCACATACCTCTCAAATGTACCAAATTCCTTAGTATTTATCATTTTTGGGATTGAAATAATCGGGTGCCATGAATTTCTGCATGGCACCTTTAAATCCCAATTTTATTTTATTTTTTTTCATTTTATATGTACATGCTGATGTCATCATGCATTGCCAGCATATCCCACAGCATCACCAATGTGTAAGGCCATGTGTGTTGATGTCAGTTCTGCAAGACAGTGCCTGTTAGCAGGACCATTCTGTCAGCATTCTGGGGAAGGGAAAGTTAAATAAATAAAAAAAAAAAAACAGTTACGATACAGCTTTGACTCAAGCCAGGCAGTCAGCTAAAGAGGAGAGGAGGACTACTGGAGTGGTTGCCGCACCACACTTGCAGTGTGCACAGCATGCACTTATTTTATTTTTTTTTCTTGTTTTAGTTTTACCATGGTTTTTTTTGTTCCACCCCAGTCAGTTAGGATTCTGCTGGATCTGGAAAGGTGAGTCATGGACGGCAGTACAGATTAATAGCAGCAGCACTTCTGCAAACTGAAGCAGTAAGGAATGAAACAAGTCAGAAATAGACTCCAACTGTCAGTCTGACAGTCTGTTTTAGTATATAACTGCATGCCTGAAGGATGAGGAAATTTACTTTCTCTTTGAGGTAAAAATATTTAACCTAGTTAACTGGAAATGAAAACTGAAAAAAAGTAAGGAAGTACAAGACAGTGCAATGTGTTAGTGAGGGACAATTGAAGTGATGATGGTGTTTGGTAAGCTTATTTCAGTTATATACACAGTTGCATCCCAAATAAATAAAGGTGATCCTTTTCCATCTGTTGTAGGGAAGGGACATATCCAGAGGATTCTACTTCTACTACTTATTATACTGAGGGTGAGGACTATGTTTTAAACCCAAAATTGGGTACTTCCTCACTCTCAATTAAGAACCTTTAGTCAAGATAGAAGAGGAATGAAAGCAATTATGTGCCTCTGTTAACAGGCTATCTGCCTTGCTGAAGCTATATTCTGATAAATGGCAGGGTGTTAGATAATAGCTCATCCTTTTACACTTCACAGAGCAGACTACATTTTCCCTTAAATCCTTCTGCATGTTGATTTTTATTGGCATTCTTCTTAAGTGCACTTTTGAGTACTACATCATATTTCTCATGGTCTCAAGCATGAACCACATTGACATGGATTTGGCTTGGAGAGCTGCACTGACTGTCACTGAATGCAATTAAGGTAGAAATTATCAGACAGGGGCATCAATTTCAACAAAGGGGAGCCTGGACTAGTTGGATCTAAATTGCCTGTCAATTAAGGGGTGCGTAGCAAGAAGTTGTGAACATATGGCAGCATGCTGCCATAGTATTCACAGACTAAAATGCAAATATGTGAATGGTATTGTCTGGCTGCAGTAGAGGGAGAATATCTCACTCACGCCCATAGTGCCTTTTTGTATACTTGAAGTTGACACCCATAGCTCCTTATGGCATCCAGACCTTTTTTTTTTTTTTTTGGATCTGACTTCTTTAACTATGTGACTTAACCAGTTAGCCATAGGCAATATTAGAAAGGGCAAGCTTTGTTAACAAAATGACACTAAAATTGTTAATCTAGGATGCCAGGCAGAGGAGAAATGAATCACTGTTTCTCACTTATTATTATTTATTTATTTATTTATGTTTATTTATTTTACATTTGTTAACCGGGAGAGTCCGACTGGATACATGTCCATTTTCAGCGGAGGCCCGGGGAGAAAAGCTCCAGGTACATAACAGACATATGAACATTGTTAATGCAAAAAAGGAAGATAGTTAAGTTCTAAATACAATATAAAGATACATCACATCTTGGGAAAAAAATAACAGCAGCATATAAAAAAAAACATAGGTCAGTTACAAAGGTGAGGTGCCTTGTTAAAAAGCGGTTAAGGATAGTGAGGTAAGAGAAGGGTAAATGATAGTGGTTAATCAGGTTTGGAACAGGGACATTGCCAGAGAGTATTGAGATGGGGTTTAAGCTTTTTTTTGAATTGTAGGAGTGAAGGTTCTGAGGTGAGCATGGTCGGTAGGGAGTTCCACATTTTACCTACAAAGTTTGAGAATAGAGAATCCCCAGCAGAATTATTGGCTTTGATAGTTTGAGCTAAGATCTTATTGGAGGAGCGTAAAGATTGCAGGTTAATATAGGGGTGAATGATGTTTTTCAGAGATGGTGTTTTCTCTGGGTGATACAGTATCTGGTAAGCCGTTTTGAGTTGGTTGAAATGGAGTTGGCTGGAAAACTCTAACCACCCTAGTTGCTTCAAGTTAGTGCAGTGATGCGTTCTAAAGGTGGAATTTGCGGCAAATCTAGCTATGTGATTGTAACAAGAAGCAAGTTTGTTAAGGGTTGTCTTGTTTAGGTTTGTAAAAAGGGGGGAGGCATAGAAAAGAGTTGATAGTAGGTGTGTGCTGGCAATTGTAATTTTAGCGTGAGGAGTGAGAAAGTGTTTTACTTTATAGAGAGCCAAGCTTTTTATTGACGGTTTTGATGGTTAGATTGAAATGGGTGTCAAATTTAAGGGAGTTATCAATGGTAACACCTAATAGCTTTGTGTGAGCTTCTGGTGATATAGTGATTCCATTGGAGGATGTAATAGAGAAGGTGGGGGAAAGAGTCTTGTTAGTGGGTGAGAAAGTAAGTAGTTTTGTTTTGTTGGGGTTGAGAACTAGTTGACGACTTGAGAACCATTTTTCTATTAGGTTGAAGGTGTCTTGGGTTGAAGCAGTGAGGTCTGCCAGGTTGGAGGCAGTGCTGATGATAGTTGAATCATCTGCATATTGAATGCATGTGGCATGGGGGGTGATTGTGGGCAGGTCATTAACAAAGATGGTGAAGAGAAGAGGGCCAAGAATAGATCCTTGGGGAACTCCAAGTGTAACAGGTAGGCATGTGGATAATTTGTCATGCCATAGAACAGCCTGTTGCCTATTGGACAGGTAGGATTGGAACCATTTCAGCGTGGAATTGCTGAGTGATAGTTTTTTTAATGTATGGAGGAGTTGAATGTGGTTCACCATATCAAAGGCCTTGGAGAGGTCTAAGAAAAGAGCAGATGATAGTTTATTATTGTTTCTGAAGTTATTGATGGTATTAGAAAAGGATAGTAGGGCTGATGTGGTACTGTGATTTGGCCTGAAGCCATGTTGGGAGTTGGCTAGAATTTTATTTTTGGTGAGGTGTTCCATTAGTTGTTTGTGGACACACTTTTCCATAATTTTGGCCAGGGTGAGAGTATAGCTATAGGTCTGTAGTTGGTTAGCTCTAGTGAGCTACCACCTTTATGGAGAGGAATAATGTGGGACATTTTCCATATGGAGGGATGAAGGCTTCTGACAAGGTACGGTTTATGATTATGGAGCGGGATAGGAAATGGCCTCAGCTGCTTTTGCAGAAACTCAGCTGGGAGAAGGTCAGCTGCTAGCTTAGTGGGTTTTAGGTTTTTAAGAAGAGATGTTATAGAGGATATGGGTACTGGATCGAAGGTAAATAGATGATCTGATGTAGTTGTAGTATTCTGCTGGCATGGGTAGTGGAGTGGGCTGGTTGTTTGTTTGAATTGTGTGGCCAGGGATTGTATAGTTTCTGTGAAGAAACTATTGAATGTGTTAGCAATGTTTACAGGGCACTGTTGTTTGCAAGTTGTTGGAGTGGGGGTGGTTGCCTGGCCTGGGTGCAGGAGCTTGTTTAAGCCTGCCCAGAATTTTTGTGGATTATTAAGGTGTTTGTGTTGGAGGTGGAGGAAGAAGTTTTTTTTATCATTTAAGATCATTCTTTTAGTTTCATTTCTAAGTTGCCGGAAGGTTTGGTGGGAGTGTGGGTCTTTAGAGGTACGCCATGTGACCCACATCTTGTTTCTAGATAGGATTTTGGATTTTGTTTCCTTAGAGAGCCATGGTGCGGTTTTGGTTTTAGTTCTAATGGACCGTATTGGAACATGGGAATCTAGAATCTTGAGGAAGGTGGTGTTGAAGTAGATAACTGCCTCTTCAAGAGGAAGAGACTTGAGTATTGTACAGTTGTGGGCTTTAAGTTCAGTTTGAAAAATGGAGGCATTGAATTTATTATTGTTCCTGATTTTTTTATGGTTGTAAGAAGGGGTGATTTTCTTGAATTTGATAACATAGGTGAGTAAGTGATCACTCATGTCCTCTGGGTGAGTACCTGCTGAGTACTGGTCAGGATCTTTATTAGTAAGGATCCAGTCCAGGATGCTGTCTTTGTTTTGGGGTTTACCTAGTCTGGTAGGAGTGGATATGAGCTGAGAAAAGCCATGTAGATTTATGCTGCTAGATGGGGAGCTAGATGAGAAGGAATTCCAATCGATGTTGAAGTCACCTAACACTATGGATTCCTGGGGGTGAGTTTGAGTTAACCAGTGGAGAAAGTCCTCTAAGGTTTTGTTATTATTGTTGCCTGGGGGGATGTAAATACATGCTATATTTATACTTTTATGTTTGTTTGGTTGGAGTTTTACAAGTAGAATTTCGGCATTGTTTGTTTGGAGGGGTTGTGGAGAGGCAAGGGAGATTTGTAATGTATTTTTGTAGAGTATGGCTACACCGCCACCTTTACGGGTTATTTGGTCTGCTCTTAGTATATCATACCCTGGTGGGATTATCTGTGTGTCTTTCGTACTTGGTTTAAGCCAGGTTTCTGTGAGACATAGTAGGTCTGGGGAACAAGTAGCTAAAAGGGCATGTAGGTTGTGAATCTTATTGTTTACACTTCTGATGTTTAGATGACAGGTCAGAAGAGAGTTAAAGGGTCTAGAGTTTAGATTGAGAAGTGGAGGGGAGGATAGGGTGGAATTAGAATTGAGTGGAGGGGAAGGGCCAGGGTTGGGGTGGATATCACCATCTGTGGCTAGTCTGTGATTCAGAGTGGTAATGAATTTGAGGGCTTTGAGTAGAAGTTTGTAGTAATGTTTATCATTTGGCCTAATATTGGTAGGTTTGATAATTACATAGCGTTCGAGTTCTAACAAGGACGGTGAGTAGGGAGTTGAGTCATGGCCTCTGTTGTTAATTATGGGGGAGGAGTTGGTTTGGTAGCTTGGGTGGTGGAAGCCTATGTAAGACCAGATTTCATATAGGGTAGCTAGGTAAGGGACAAGTAGGAAGGGAAAAAGAGTTAGTATGATAAGCTTCCTGGGTGGTGTCATATTCCATTTGATCTTAGAGGGCAGTAGTGAGGTACATGAAGTTAGTGGACAGTAGGGGGCGTGGTTTGAGGTTATAAAAGTACGAGTACTGGGGCAGGTGGGAATAGTGGGCAGGGCGGGGAGCGGAGCGAGCACGAGCGAAGCAAGTGCTCGTGGAGCGGGGTTTACACTAAGCCACTAGAGCCCAGGTTTCAAGATGTAACTCCTGAATAATTAACTTGCAGGTGAGTAATCTCATCTAAACAAACTTCAGGTTCCATTCCTATGCTTTGGGAGCTTGTTTTTCATATGTATGATTATATGTTCATAACTGAGAAAACTAAATAATGTTGAAGGGTATGATGTAAAATCCCATGGTGAGAAACAGGAAAATTGATTGTCAATGTCCATTTATATCACACAGTACTTGAAATGTTGCTAGTTGTTTGTTAGCAGTTATGAAAATAAGCAGTATTCCCATATGTACTTAATATTTAAATAAAAACAAGTGACTTACAAACTGTGGCATGATCTCTGGTGAAACCTTAAATGTTGTTGAAGAAAAATGTCTTTGATATTTGCACTTTAAGTTGTACATCTTGATAGATACTTTCAGTGTTATTTATTTTGCTGATTATACAACTAAGGACATGTTTTCTTATTTCTGTACATATCTAAATAAACATGTACTCAGAGAAGAATTTCTTGTCCTTGTATGAAAGCTTATGTTTGCTTAACCAAAGTGTTCTAACAATATATATCTATGTTGTATATTTTCTAAGATATGATAATTTGTGAAAGTTTAGCAAAAATATAATTCTGGGTTTGTGTGAATTAATAATATATTATAGTATTTATGGAAAACTATGAATGCACTGACTGCTACTACTGCAAAGAATACTTCTTACTGATAACATTGCTATTTGTACAGTTTTAATAGAGTTTGTTGTTCACAAAATATTTACATTTGTTTATCATATGCTTTTTAGTTGATTTTTCAGAAAATGCTGTGGAATGCAAAGATGCATGTAGGTTGCTAGAGGTGTGATATTCCACACCACATAGATGTTAATGAATTAAGATGATTCAGTAATGTGGAAGTAACTGGCATCCCATGAGTTTTAGTATGATCTATTGCTGGATGAAACCACCAACCATATAATTCAGTTTGTCAGTGCTGATGCTGTGGTGAAGATTCCCAGAAGAATTTTGGCTTAAAAACTGTCATCTTTATGTCTTACAGTATGTCAACATTATTAGAGACTACAGTTTGGACAAACTGCCATGTAATCCATGCTGGAATACAACTTACTTTGCTGATTATTTCCAGCATTTATATGCTGAACTGTGAGGCTGAGGAAGCTGCTAAGGACCTCAAGGCTTGCTTAAAGTCAATTCATTCACCATGGTAATATTCTACTGGGACAATTTTTTTGTACCCTAGAATGCTGTGCACTTTGATAAACCCTCTTTCTTGGTGTACTAGTGACTGGGATTAGAAGGTCTCTTGACTCGTGTCCAATCTGGCTGAGATTTTGGCAGAAGTAGAGCTCAAAAGAGGATATTGGAAGCCATTATTATGTCATTGTTTAAACCTGGAAAAGATCTATTAGATGTGGTGCCATGTAAGTCTTTCTCTGTTACTACAATGAGGCTAAAATCTGGCTAAGATGTCAGATTCAAGAATGGACAAGGTCTTTTCTCCCTAATGTGTAAGAATCAGGTTAGGTCTGTCAGAGGTAAGTAGTCTGACTCTCACCTACTGGTGGTAACAAATATTTCACTGTCACATGTTTATGGTGAGCAATGACACTTTTCTTTTTACAAGATAAAAAATCATTCAAAAGAATAAGATGGGATTTTTCTATAGCTACTCCATGTGTCATGAACTTCCTTTAGATTTAAAGTGCTGTGTGTCAAATGTGTCTGTACAAATCCCTCCATAAGGCTTAGATGCAATCTGGTGGTCTCACTTTCCAAAGAATTTTCTAAATGGACATGACAGAGGTTACCTTTGTCCTTAGAGAATTTAAGTACCTTTATCTGCACTTTTTAAAAAAAAAATACAGTATTTAATTTGATTTAAACTGTATTGAAGGAATATTTAACTGAAGTGGCAGTTATTCTGCTCTTCAGTTATTCCACTAGTGGCCTTGAAACTGCCCGCCCCTCAGCCTGCCTCTGGGCCCATCTTATTTGCTCACTCAACTGAGTGCAGTGAGATCATATTCTGATTTCAGGCACTCCTACTGTGTACAAAGAGAGCATCTGGGAAACAGACAAAACAAAGTAAGCTTATTTCCTGCCTTTCCTGTTAAGTGGTATAGACTATTTGTAGGCTTCTGAGCCCCCAAGCCCTTCTGTGTTTGAAGGAAGCCTTCTAGCTTGTTTTTTTTTCTTATAACTAGCCAGTTTTCTAGTTTCAGCACTCAAATCTGTTTGTTTGATCTCAGCACTTGTTCAGATTAAAAAAAAAAAAAAAAAAAAATTTTCATCTGCTTTTATTGTACTTGTGTTTCTACCTACTTCATTTTACTTTTGCATCATCTTAAAAATACTCAATTGTATTTATTACTGCTTGGTGTAACTCATTCTAAGCCTTTTGGTTTAAACACTTGGGCTTCGGACCAGTTGTTTTGCACTGAGAGGGTTTGTGGTCTGCACTGTTGTGGCAGAACAGGTAGCTTACATCCTTCTAGGTTGGGAACTGCTGATTGAGGGCTCAGTGTCTGTTATTCTAAAAGTGTATTAATTCTGGTTTAAGCACTTGGGCTTTCAGGCCAGTTATTTTACATTAAAAGGGTTCGTGGTCTGCACTCTTGTGGGAGGAGAGGCTGGACTCTGCCCTTCTGAGCTGGGAATTTCTGGTTAAAGGCTTATAGTGCATGCATATCTGAACTGCTTCTTACGGAAGTTGGTGCGCCTTGTTTGCTGTGGCATAGACTGGATTCGGGCCTGCTGGATCTAGCTTTGTTTGTGTAACTTGAGCACTAATCCAGACATTCTCTAAAGTATTCAATTGTATTTATTACTGCTTGGTTGTAACTTGATTAAAGTGAAGCTATCATTCTAAGTCTTTTGGATTAAGCACTTGGGCTTCAGACCAGTTGTTTTACATTAGGAAGGTTTGTGGCAAGCACTGTGGTGGCAGGACAGGTAGCTTTCATCCTTCTAAGTTGGGAACTGCTGATTGAGAGCCCAGTGTCCAAGTGTATTAGTTCTGGTTTAGGCACTTGGGCTTCAGGCCAGTTATTTTACATTAAGAAGGTTCGTGGTCTGCACTCTTGTGGGAGAAGAGGCTGGACTCTTCCCTTTTGAGCTGGGAATTTCTGGTTAAAGGTTTATAGTGCCTGAATATTTGAACTGTATCTTACTGAAATTGGTACACCTTGTTTGCTCTAGCATAGACTAGATCCAGGCCTGCTGAATCTAGCTTTGTTTATATGCTTGTTGTTTGTTTGCTTGTTATTTATCTGGAAGCTAATTCCACCTAATACGTAGCTTCTCAGCGCTTCTGTGGATCACTAGTGATATCTGCATTGCTTACTGTACTTATTTCCTTGTTTCACTTGAAAGAAAGTTACTGTTTGTCGTTTTTGCATTTAGTTACTTGTAACACATTGCACTCAAGTTACCTGGCACTTGCTCACTAAAGCAATTATATAAGTCAGCACTAAAAATTAAAAGCACTACACCCTCACTCCCCACTGGCCCTTGTTTTCAATTATTAAGGAATTCCCAATATTATTCTAGCATGTCCAAAGGTCAGTTGTCAATCTCCTCTCCGGTCCAGCTGGTGAATCTGGGAATCTTGAGGCAATGTTATAACTGCCTCATGTACACAGACAACCCTCTCCTCCTCCCACATAACACAAATACTTGCGAGAGATGCAGCTATTTAGCCAAACTGGAGGCTGAGCTCTCTCAACTCAGGACTGGCAAGACCAGACAGGAGGAGAAGGCAACTACACACACCACAAAACCAGCCTCACATAATGCTACCACACCACTGAATCAAACACATAAACACACAAAGACATACTCGGAGGCTCTGAATAAAAATTTACCTAAACAGCAGAGGCCTCCAAAGCAGACACCCAAACAACTGCTACCTCAAGACACCCCACAAGCAACACATAAACCACAAAAGCAGTGTGCAAAGCAGTCACAGCCCTTAAGGCCAAATACAACACCAAACATACTTGTCATAGGTTCATAGGTTCATACTAGGCTATCTGCCCAAGGGCATTTATAAGCCTAGCCCATAGTTATGTGGCTTTCGCCACCCCTTTAGTTTGAATAAAACTATGCCTATTATTTTGCTGTGCCTCTGTCAAGCAGTGACACTGAAGTAATCCCTGGGGTATATCTGCGATCTCCCATCCATTGGTCAAGATTCCTCTTGAACAAGGCCAGCGAGGTGCTCTGCCTCACATGTACCGGGATTTTGTTCCACAGCATAGGGAGTCTCTGGGTGATGAATCTGTCCCTCCAGCACGTTCTGTTAATAACCGTGTCAAGGTTTAAGTCTCCCGCCCTTGTGGTTCTGAGGGATCTAGATTTTTTGAGGTGAAGCATATTCATCAAATCTGGGTTTGACATGGCCTTATATGTCAGGCACAGGTCACCTCTGAGCAAGCGGTATGAGACTGAATAGAGCTGGAGTTCTTTCAGTCGGGTGACTCCATAGTCAGACACACTGACGTCCCACTCACAGGCTGAACAAGGAGAGGGTCACAGTAAGCTGCCTATCGGGCGCTAGAATCCGCCACATAACACAAGCACTCGAGTCACTCCACGGCAAGTACAAATATGACACAGTCATTGTCCATGCTGGTGTGAACGACCTGAGACGTACCTCCCTGGCCTACATGAAAAGAGACATAGAGGAGCTCTCTGATTATGTAGCCCAGGCAGGTATGACCCTGACCCTGAGCAGTATCCTTCCTTCACCAAGAATGATGCCACAATATAGAGACAAGATGATCAGCTTTAACAATTGGCTTAATGTCTGGTGTCATTCAAAGGGGATCCAGTGTCTGTCTGCCTGGGATGACATGCTTGACAAGCCATGCTGCTTCAAGGGATGGCTTGCACCTGTCACCCTGGGATTCCGGATATTGGCTAAGGATCTTGCCACCCCATAGTGCCTTTTTTAGGCAAGGCTCAAATTCTAAACCTACCACCCTAGAAAACAAAAATGGGAAGAAACTGAGGGTAATGCTGGTCAATGCCAGAAGTCTAAATCTCAAAATGCACGCACTCGAGGCCCTTCTCAGTATGGAGAACATCGATGTCTGTGCTGTAACTGAAACCTGGTTCAAGGCTCCTGAGAGCACCCCGGCACTATTAGGTTTTACCTCATATCATGCATTCCGGCCCCAAAACCCGGACCACACCACAAAAGGAGGGGGTGTATCCATATTCATAAAGGATACCCACACCTCCAGGTTGGTGGCAACGCACGAAGCTTTTGAAACCATCCAGGTGCAACTAACCATAGGCAAAACTGCTCTACAAATTGTAGCATGCTACAGGCCACCCTCTCAAACTCAGGAACCCCACACAGCCTTCCTGAAGACACTGGAGGGTATAAATGTATCTCCAAACACCATCATATTGGGTGACTTCAACTACCCGAATATAGATTGGGAACATTACTCAAGCCCTAACTTTCTAGCCCAACGGTTCCTGGAGTTCATAAATTCAAATGCCATGGAACAGCTAGTCACTGTTCCCACAAGAGGAGAAAATATACTAGATCTCATTATCACAAACATGGGGACAAAATGCTCCACAGCAGAAGTATATCCCTCATTGGTGAGATCTGATCATAAACTAATCTCACTGGAAATCCACATCCCGCCCCCACCCCAAACAAAAAAGACCACAGTGAAGAACTTCTCTAAAGCAAACTTCACACTACTCAAGACTGGTGTGGTATCCTTCAAGGCCCCTGAGCCAGTGGAAACCACAACCCAAGCTGCGGAAGCCCTTACAAATGCCTTCTATGAACACCTCCAGGACTGCATGGATCAGGCAATCCCAAATAAAACCAAGACTCTTTCCACAAAGGGCAAACATCCAGTCTGATGGACCCCAGCCATTAACAAACTTTATAATAAGAGGAGAAAGCTATTACATGATAGAACAAAATCCATAAAAGGGAAGTCACCCCTTATCATTATTAGTAAAAAAATACGAGCACTCATACAATCAACTAAGGCCAATTTTGAGAGAAAAATTGCCATGGATTCAAAGGACAATCATAAGGTCTTTTTCAGCTATGTTAGGAACCTGGGTGGAAACTCCCAGATATGCTCAGAATTAGTCCAAAATGATACAAAAATCACTGAACCCACAGACATTGCCAACATACTGGCAGACAGGTTCAGTGCAAACTTCACCCCTCTCCCCCCCCTAAAGGAGAGATAACTATCCCAGCGGAGTGTAGCCTCCCAGACATCTCAAATGCGCAGGTGAAAGCTGCTCTCTCTAAAGCTAAAAACACAGCATCAATGGGACCGGATGGTGTCCCTGGCTGTGTGCTACACGAGCTAAATGAGGAATTAAACCCGCACATAAGGCAGCTGTTTAATCTCAGCCTTACCACAGGATACGTGCCCAAGGAGTGGCGTACGGCAACTGTGGTCCCACTCCACAAAGGCAGTGCCTCTACAGACCCTGGTAATTACCGCCCCATAAGCTTAACAAGTCTAGTCTGCAAAGCTATGGAGAGGATCATAATGGAGCTCATAAACAAAGATATAGGGGACTTGCAGACATTGGACCCGACCCAGTTTGGCCGTCAAGGGAAGATCATGCCTTTTGAACTTGGTCGACTTCTTGAAACAGTCACCAAGGCCATTGATGAGGGAAAGGCAGTCCATACAGCCTACCTTGACCTTGCAAAGGCTTTCGACACAATACCCCACTCAGCTATTGTAGAAAAACTTACCAGCTTAAATGTAAACCCATATGTCACAAGATGGGTTGCAAACTGGCTTAAGGACAGAACCCACAGGGTTAGAGTTGCTGGCGCTATGTCAGACTCCAAGCCGGTCACAAGTAGTGTCCCACAGTGCTCGGTCCTTGGCCCCCTATTGTTCGGCATCTACTTCTCAGAAGTACAGGCCAACATGGGAGGACTTTGGCTGACAAAGTTTGCAGACGACTGCAAACTGGGTGCCATAGTGGAAAGTGCATCGGACACGGATATCCTTCAGAAGGGACTCACGGAAACAGATAGCTGGTGCCAGAGCCATGGCCTGAAGTTAAATGCCAAAAAATATATAGTCATACCCTTTGGGAAAAACAAGGTAACCCCAAGCTACCATATAGGTGGCAATCCACTAAGCACAGAAGAGGTTATCAGGGACCTGGGGACCCAGGTTGACAGTGGCCTTTCTTTTGACACTCACGTTGCTAAAGTGGTTAGAAAGACCTTCTACATTGCCCACCTGATCATGAAGGGATTCACATCCAGATCTAGTGAGGTCATTGTTCCCCTGTACTCTTCACTTATCAGACCAATGATCGAGTACAATGCCCCATTCGGGATGTATCTCACCCGACATCTGCAGCAATTGGAGAGACCCCAAAAGTTCCTCACCAAAAGGATAAAGGGACTCCAAAATCTGTCATATGCTGCCAGATTGAAGAAACTCCAGCTCTATTCAGTCGCATACCGTCTGCTCAGAGGTGACATGTGCCTGACATACAAGGCCATGTCCAACCCGGAATTAATGGACATGCTCCACCTCAAAAATCCAAATCCACCAAAACCACTAGAGCAAGCGACTTAAACCTTAGCACGGATATAAATAGGACGTGCTGGAGGGATAGATTTATCACTCAGAGACTCCCTATGCTGTGGAATAAAATCCCGGTCCATGTGAGGCAGAGCACCTTGCTGGCTCTGTTCAAGAGAAATCTTGACCTGTGGATGGGAGATCGTAGGTTTACCCCGGGAATCATCTCTGTGTCACTGCTGGACAGAGGCACAACAAACTAATGGGCACAGTATTTTTTCATATAAGGGGTGGCATAAGCCACAAAAATTTGGGCTAGGCTTATAAATGCCTTAGGGCAGATAGCCTAGTATAAACCTATGAACCTATGAACCTATGTCTGTTTGTACTTGTTTTTAAACTGCAGTTACAGAATACTGAGATGGAACAGGACATTTTAGTTTTATACAAGTGCAAGGCTTAATACAAGTTCAAATGTTAATGCAAATAAAACATTATTGTTCTGGTTATAGTTTGTGTTATTTTTGTCTGTTCTACAACTTGTATTTGAAAGTTGGTACCCCACAATTCCAATGGAGTGGGTGGAGTCATTGTATTATGCATGCAAATTTTATGTTAATTAGCATCCCGATTTTTGGTCAGTTGTACCTACTTTTCATGAGCCTTTGTCCAAATTTTTGATATCTCCAGGTTGAGAGGTATGGTACCAATGTTTTAATCACTGTAAATGTTGACCTTTTGTGAAGGGTGTAATGCTATTTGGCGTTCCAGTCATTCAGCATTCTGAATGTATTCCCATCAAACATAGGTTACACAAGTAACAGAGCACAGAAGGAAGGGTGCAGTTGTTACTCAGTGCACAGGTGGAGAGGGCCAGATTGACAACAGTCATCAATTGGCAACTGTGTGTGTGTGTGTGTGTGTGTGTGTGTGTGTGTGTGTGTGTGAGTGTGTGTGTGTGTGTGTGTGTGTGTGTGTGTGTGTGTGTGTGTGTGTGTGTGTGTGTGTGTGTGTGTGTGTGCATAGTATAGTGATATGTTTGAACATGACTTTATGTTGTTGATTTCAGACCT
The DNA here is from genome assembly GCF_019279795.1 of Protopterus annectens. Classification (NCBI taxonomy): domain Eukaryota; kingdom Metazoa; phylum Chordata; order Ceratodontiformes; family Protopteridae; genus Protopterus; species Protopterus annectens. The sequence goes on from NC_056734.1 coordinate 918,916,260, forward strand.
GTGGGGGTTGTTAAGGAAAATGGGATATACAAGCCAGGGAGGGAGCAATATCACATTACCAATGCTAAGTTAGACCATAGCCAAAACATGAATCCTAGTCAATGAATAAATAGTACCTAATATAGCAGCATAGCAAAGTAATTGGTAGCATACATTGTGCTGGTGGTGTCTGCACCCTGAATCCTGATGCTTCTGTGAATATATGAGCTTTTGTTTGTAATCTGTATTAAACCACACAGTTAGCAACTGTGGCCAATATTTAACCATATCAACACATACCCATCTGGGGCATCTGTAACTGATTCAGAGTGTCTGAGCAAGCTCTAATCCAAGATCCAGGACTCCACCATGGAATATAGAAGTGTCTGCTCCCCAATGCCAAGAGACTAGAAACTCCTCTGTCCATGTTAAAGGTGGTGCAGTAAGGAAGCATTCCCACACTGCCTTTTGCACCAGTGCAAGGAAGGCATCTTGAGCCAGTGCTTTAGTGGCACTTGTCATGTCCATTGCCCATTGTCACACTTACTCAAATGCCATGCTCTGACCACTGACAGTATCAATGCCATTAATCACATCTTACCAGGCATGGTCCTGAAAGGGGTAGACAATTTCTCATGGCTGATTAAACAATAACTGTGGAGTCTGATGGAATATATCAAAATCGCATTCTCTGGATGAGAGAACTTGTATTTATGATACTTCCAACATTGTGGCATCTTATAGTATCACAGAAAAGAAAAGAAAAGAAATGTATATGAGAACATTCACATCCCTGACATATACCTGTTCTGCTATGCAGGGTGCCTGTATAGCTTTAAATATGTGGCCTTGCTGTAGTTCTGTTGGGAATATCACACAGTTATTAGCAAACCATGGGCAGGTTTTGTGTATTACCTCTTCTGTGATACAAACCCCCACAAAAAATAAAAATAAAAAATAAAACAGGAAAAGTATTTCAAATGTGAGCTACATATGGTGAGCACATATATTTGCCTCTGAAATTAATATTTCTGTCCAATAACAACATGAACTTTCATTTTGCCAGTATTACTGTTCACTACTCTGATGCAATATGGTACATCTCTTAAATTCAAAAAATGCTGAGGTGGACAGAGCCCGATATATTTCTACAAAAATTTGCCCTTAGTTACCGTAAAACTAAAATCATACACTCTAACATTCTTTTATTTTGCAATGGATACAGGCCTAGCATCTCAATTCTTTGTCTGTATACTAATAATTTTATACCTAACATTTTCTTTACAAACTGCCATTGAAATCTTTCATTTTGCACTTCAGTCTTTCACTACTATTGTACTAGCAATCAAAGAATATTCTAATTTTCAGAAAGAAGCTACTAACAACAAATGAAAATGAAATAATGGAATCGAGTTGAAGTGTCCTGAACAGTAAGTTTATTTTATAATACTCATATTGATACTATTCATGGTAAACTTTTTTGTTGAAGTTCAATGATAATTTCTAACACTGAATCCTTTTTTTTTTTTTTTTCAATAATCATTTTTTATTATTTTTCACAACCATATTACAAATTCACACATTATATACAATATATACAAAATGCTTCCATTGGTTAATTTCACATATATATCAACCTCATGTATTGATCAAAGGTACAGCACTCACAATCAAAAGGAAAATAATAAAAAAAAAAATCCAACATTAACAAATCCAATCCAACAATCTGTCTTTTCTGTACATTTTCTATCTAATCTAAGGTTGATTTAGACTATATTCTGGTTCCCGAGAAAAAGTGGATAGTAACCTCTTAAGCCAAAATAATATTAAAAATTTGCTCCCAGATTTTTATGTTGTTGATATTTTTCTTGTGGTCACTAATTAACAGTTTATGCGCTAAGATGTGTTTTATTGCCAACAATCTGAAATTGTCCCACGATGTCTGGGCTGGGTTCAACCAATTTGTGGCTATATATAATTTCATTATCTAACACTGAATCCTAATAGCGTTTAAACCAAAAAAATTCAGCTGGTGTAGCTTTTGGTTTGGAAACCTGACCTGTGATTAATTAAATAAATAAATAAAACATATTGCAAACTGTAGTCTTTTATTTTTTTTTTCTTCACTGCAGCTGATATCCACCTTCTTTCCTTGTTTATTATATCTGCTAGATCTGCTTTAGCTTTCACTGTAGTCAACCAGACCCATGTCCAGGGCCTGTGAGGAGATTAAGGACATTGATGCAACATCACACTGCTGTATTGAAGTCTGCCCTAACTCTCCAACCATCAGGATTAATAGATGGTGAAATCAGATCTTCAGATGTAGGCAATCTTCTTGTCAGATTTTAAATGGAGATCCTTTTGTCAGGATGACAGAGAGTCAACTGACACTTTTCAACTGTTTACAGATGCAGCTTGGAAATTCAGAAAGGGGGTGCATTTTAAGGGACAGTGGATTTCAGCATCACAGCGTCATTATTGATTTAAGGTCAGAAAAAACATCACTTTTTTTTTAAATTAGTGTACATCTGGGTGGCAGCATTTGTATGGAAGAACAACAACATGATAAGAAAGTGATATTTAGATCAAATGATAAGACTATTCAATTTTTTTTAAATCAAGAAGTCTTCCAACTTAGTGTGTGTTCAGTCTGATATAATGTTAGTAGTGTTACTGAGTTCACACATTAATATTTAGTTTCTTCAGAGCACATTATCAGGCAGTCACAATGTTTACTTGACACACACACACACACACACACACACACACACACACACACACACACACACACACACACACACACACTCTCTTTCTCTCTCTCTCTCTCTCTGTCTCTCTCTTGCCTGACACACTCTCTCTGTCTCTGTCACTGTCTCTCTCTTGCCTGACACACATACACTCTCTCTCTCTCTTTCTGTCGCTGTCTTTCTCTTGCCTGACACACTCTCTGTTGCTGTTCTCTGTTACCTGACACACGCTCTCTCTTTGTCATGGTCTCTCTCTGGCATGAAATACACACACTGTCTCCCTCACTCTATTATTGTCTGTCTCTTGCCTGACACACTCTGTCTTTCTCTGTCACTGACTGTCTCTTGCCTGACAAATTGTCTCTCTCTGTCGTTGTCTCTCCTGTCTCTGTCTTGCCTGACACTCTCTCTCTCTGCCTCATCTGCAGGTGTCTAAGTTCAGTCAGCTGTCTCTTGATGCAGTGACTTTTCCAACCCATATTCCAGATGACGTTTAGTTGACTGGAGGGGAATAACAATTTTATTGCTGTGGAATTTATAGGCTCTAAGCACCAAAATGGACTATAAAGCAGCTATTAAACATTTCATTCAACTTTGTATGACTCTTCCTAGAGAAGAGAGGTGTTGGTTAATTCAGTTAATCTTACTTTATTTAGCGTATTGTTTGACAGAACATGTAGCCACCGTTACTATTAGAGTACAATTAGATACAATTAGTTTATTTGCAAATGTTTTTAATCTGCAGGACATGAATAATTGATGGTGACTGTCTAAAATATTAATAGGCTGGGGCAGATTAAAAGAAAATCAGTCCAATTCTTGACATCCAAAGGGCAACGTTTAGTGAAATCTATTTTAGTAGGCATGCATGTAGGATTTCCAGAAATAAGTTGGGTTGAGCTGAGATGATTTGCTGCTAATGTTGCTTAGAGTGATTGTTGAAGTAGGTCAGATACAGGTCTTTGAGGTGGGAGTGATTTAGTTGCAATCCCTCTACAATCCTGTGAGACTTGGCCACTATGCAGAATTTAAATTATGAACTATTGATTTCATAGTCAATGGTTGTTTTCAATTTAATTTGGTATAGTGTATTAAACCTCTCAGACTTAGAAAAAGCAAAAAAAAAAACCTTTCATATCATAGGGTGGCTCAAGCTGCTCCCCAAATTAGGATTTATAGTTATTCAGCATGGGACTTCACCGATAGTGATCCTAATTGAACAAAGGACCTCAATGATAGCGATCCTAATTGAGCAATGGGGCCTCACTGTTAGCGATCCTATTTAGTTTTCTGAGGATGATATATATCTTTCTGATTTAGGTTTGGATTTGTTTAATCTCCATGTTTCACTGTATTTGCAAGGTTTAAAATGTTGAGCTTTTGGCTGAGCATTCAAAAATAAATAAGAATAAGTTAAGTAAATAAAAAGTACAGTTATTGTTTCTGGACTTGAGTTATGGGTTTGATGTATTAAAGCAATATAAAAAGGGATTTGATTGTCAGGAAGGTGAGGGAACAAGCTGCATTTGAAGCAGCCTGGTTGGTGGTCGCTGAGTTGCCTTATCCCCCTTTTTTATTCATACATTCCTTTCATGGTCCAGTCTAAGATTTGGAATATGTCAGCAAGTTAATAATGTTGCTGTATATTGTCAGTGGCCAGTTTGTGAAGGGAGTGTGGTGGGTATGCCATTTGACTTGAAAAACGGGCAAAACCAGTAGAGCAATCTATTACTCTACCCATTTAACATGGTCTATGAATAAACAAGTTATTATGATGTTCAGATTATGCAACTACTATTTAATAAAATACTGAGTTTATATACAATAAGGAGCAGAATTTTAATAAATTATAAAATCTGATTTAAGTATGACAGAATATTACATTCGATTAACAGATGCTGCAGTTTCGTTGGGGAGTCATGTGTAATTTTCTGGTGAGGCAGGGATTTGGACAAATGCTGTTTACAGAGCAAACTGATTTGTCTACTCCAACATGGAGTTCAGGACCATGCTTGAGAGGTAGCCAATGGGCAGTTGCAGTCTAACAGTGGAAGTGGGGTGCTTCTCTTCCCATCCACCCTCCCAATATATTTAAAAATTTCTGCATGGCCTTTTTACCCTTTTTCATTCCCACTGTTTCTTTCCTGGGCCAAACCAAAATCCAAAATATATCTTTGAATTGGTAACAGTTCTGCACATGACCAGCTTGCTAGGTGCCATGGTGAATGTGCTATACTACTCATCTGAAAGAACTGGCAGAAGCAATAGGGCTGATAAATACATCAAAAACTACGCATATGAGATTTGGGGGACATAAATTGAAAGGTGAATATTTAATACAGCACACAGTGATTGAAACTGTAGACTCACTTAAGGACCTAGTATATGGGTAGATTCAGCTATGAGTTTTTCTAATCATATCAACCAATTGGTTAATATAGCAATAACCCACGCCTGGGTGTGGGTAATGCGGGATTTAACCACGGTTGGCGTGGTGTGGTCGAGCCAGGACCAAACAAAGCCAACCGTGGTTAAATCCATTACACCCAGAAGTGGGCTATTGCTATTACACTATGACATTATTTAAGAAAAGAAACAATTACTTTTCTTAAATAATGGCATTGTATAATGCCTCTTTGCTGCCCTTCCGCAGCTGTCTGGCATCCGCGGCAGTTCTGATGTACTGCGCATGCCTACACAGTACATCAGAGCTGTGGCCAAAAGCAATGGAGAAAGCAAGATCTCCGTTGCTTTTTTACTGTTTTGCTATGTTAAATGGGTTTAACATAGCGAGACAGCTTTAAAATAAGCAACGGAGATCTCCATTGCTTATTTTAAAGCTGTCTGGCTATGTTAAACCCATTTAACATAGTGAGACAGGTTTAAAAAAAAAGCAACGAAGAAAGCAAGATCTCCGTTGCTTTTTACACACTGTGTCGCTATGTTAAAGGAGTTTAACATAGTGAGACAGCTTTAAAAAAAGAAACAGAGATCTCCGTTGCTTTTTTTAAACCTATGTCGCTATGTTAAACTCTTTTAACATAGCGAAACAGTGTTTTAAAAAAGACTTATACTAATGGAAAAAGTCCGGGCGACCGGATCTTTTTCCATTAGTATAAGTCGATTTACAACGTGCACGCTGGCCAATCAGCGTGCACGTTTTGGAATATTAATAGGGGGTCATGGTATAATTATAATTATAGAACTATAGGTTGTATAAAAAGATTTATAAAGTCTAGGAAATCAAAAATAATGAAGTCATTGTTTATTAGTTACATTAGACCCAAACCTGAGTATGGAATAACAATATGGAAACCCTATAAGAAAACAAGCATGAGTAAACTGGAAAGAGTACAGTGGAAATATAACAAGGGCATCCATGGATGTGAAAATTTAAGTTATGAAAAACTAAAACATCTGAACTTGTACAGTGTCTCTTATAGATAACTAAGAGGAGATCTTGTTCAGCAAAATTCTGGACAGTTGAGCATATCCATAGCAGGATATTTTTTTTCTAATTTTGTTAGATTAGTGTCAAGTCTTGAAAGTTTATACATGTGTCAATGAATTCTCATCTTAAATTCAAATATCATTCTAAAATATTCAGTAAGACAAATGCATGTTTAAACAGAGCAGTTTTTAACTTATTGTGAACTGATATTAAATGTTTATTTCATTAATATATTCAATGTTCTTCATTTTAATGCCCAGAAGTAACCTAGTAGCTCATGTTATTGGCAGAGTATTGAAACAGCCAGGCAAACAGTTCAAGCATATGCATACTGATTCTGAAATAAACAACTTCTGTGTCTTGAATGTAATATATAGCATGCAGAGATTCTCCTTCTGCTGAAACAAAAGTGGTTAAACATAAAAAAAAAACATATGACCACTATATTTTGAAAATGGTGCTTTATCAGAAGTATTCCTGAGAATTTAGAAAGGTAGATGAATTGTGGTATAGAAAATACCTATTTACTATTTTTATGAATAGTATAGAAATGATTGTATTAAGAGGTGTGCAATCCTAAGATGAAAGGTATGGGGCTGTTGCAACATAAAATTTTAGTTTCAGAAAAATTTCCTATGTTTTGATCATAGTTTCATGCATTTGTGGTGGATTGCTTGCTATTTTATGAAGGCCCAGCAGAATGTACTGCATTTTGAATCTGTTAGTAGGATGCATTAAAATCAACCAGACTATCAGTTTAAACAGCATATGTTTTTAGAATGTGACTGCTCTAAATATAACTTTTGTGGAGTGCATTTTGAAAATGATCAATGTGAAAATATTAAGCTAAGATTTCACGTACAAATTTCTAAAGGACAAACCAATCTCACTCAAAAAAGCCAAGCTAAATGTATAACCTACAAGTCAGCAGCAAATTAAGGTAAATCATATATTATTTGGCTTACAGGCTTGTAGTCCACGAAAACGTTATAGTGGCCATTGCTTACTTGCAATTTGCAGTTCTTGGAAAATTACATTTTAATTCATAATTTTTCATAAAAAAACACTACTGCACATGACATAATTTTAAGCTAGCTGCATGTGTTCAAATATTCAATTCATTATTGATTTATATATGATCAAATTAGTAATGATCTAATGTACTCTTCACCTTGCATTAGCTTCATAGTGAAAATAATAAATATGAAAGAGAAATTAAATATCTCATCTTTTTCTTTTTTTATCTTTGCTCTTTTTATTCTTAGTCTGAAAATAAAGATAGTAAAAATCTGAAATAGACTATAAATAGAGGATCTTTTTCCTTTGTCAATGCATTCAGTCCTTTCTTCTCTGCCCTTTTTTCTCTGAAAAGCTGTGTGCAGTGCCCCAAAATAGTTGTGTGGGGATATGTGTGGGATAATTTCCATTTCCTGCTGCAACTGGTATTATTCTTATGTGCAGCTGATGTTATTATTATTATTATTATTATTATGTGCAACTTATTATTATGATGTTCAGCTGGTGTTATTAAAGTGCTATTATTTTGCTGCTATAAAATGTAAATGTAACACCACCTGTAGAAGAAAATGGAAAAGATTCCAACTGTTATCATGCTTGTCAAAAGTGGGTTCTGATATTCATGTAAGTAAGGGAAAGATTCTTAAATGCTTTTTGTGCACAATGCACAAAATGTCATTGGGGCCACTGCCATCCATAGGCATGTACTGTAACCCTGGGGGTGCACAGTTTCATTCTCTCTACCTTGAATGGCACAAATGAGCAGTTACAGATTAAGGCAGCTAATACTGTACAACATGCTTTACCGTGGTGTATTTTAGAGTGGGCTCTACAAAAATGCCTAGAAATGTCTAGAAATTCCACAAACCATGGTCAGCACAGAATAACCCCTTAGGCTGATTTTCTGTTTGCTTCATATTTTAGGTCTGTTCCTATCTCTCAACTGTGTCTGGTTTTTAGACAGGTCCCAGTCATGGATTTTGGCTCATAATTGTGTTGTGCCTCTTCTACCCTCTTGAAACTGGTAATTTTAATAGAAAAGGTGGTAGATTACACATGATAAACAATGACATTCATTAGAGCTATATCATTCTTAATTACTTCAGAAAATGCATATTAATTCGCACTGTCTTATTATGTCAACTTTCAAGCTAATAGTACTAATACAAAGTATTGCGATTTGTTCCTGATTATTTCTGGATCTGTCCATGATTCAGGATTCAAAAGGTTGAGAGCTATAAATCTGTTCCTCATAAAATATATGTGTAGCTCAATGAGTGTGTATATACCTTAAACATGCTGTCCAAGGGCTTACACTAGAGTATAAATACTGTGGATGTGTGAGCCCAACTGCTGTTTTGTAGTTAGCTGTTGAGATGTGAGTATGTACGTATGTAAGTTCTGTTTGTTAACTAGTTTGTTTGTATTTAATGATGCTGCTAACCATCCTGATGTGTTTGTATATATTAAAGCATCAAAATAAAACCCCAGTCCTTCTTGTTATATGCATTAGAGATGAATGAACAGCAATATGGTTTTCAAAATCTAGCCTTCAGAAAATGCACACTAATGTAAAATCTGTTAAGTTTGCATTTTTTTAAGAGTAAGGGCATTATTTGATATATGTCCCTCATTATTTTTTTACACTGTTCCTGATTCTTGCATGAACATGTTGACAGTTGTGCTTGTGTGTGTACTTTGTTGGAGGGTGTAGGTGTCTGTGCATATCGATCAACTGTCATATTTTTTCTGCTATACATAAACGAGCAGTACTGCACTGGTGTCACCATGGTGAAAAGCACATAATCTGGGAGTGGGCTATTTCACAGGAGTAGATGTTTGGTGCACAATAGATCAAGATCATATTTGGTGTCTTGAACATTATTTCATTACATTGGTAAGTTAATGAGTTTTAAAGGGGTTTGTACTGTACCACCCAAACTCCTGATAATGGTATAGGGATTTTTGGAGTCTGGCCCATACATCTCAGCTATGCAGATTTTTGCACAATGTCCAGATTTTTGCCTCATATTTTCTGCCTGTTCCTTATGAAAATTGTGTTTTTCTGTATTTTTGTGACAAATCAGTGAAGACTAAATGCATTATATAATGACAGGTATTTGAATTTCAGATTCCATATCCTTCAGAAAATGCATGGCGGGGGGCGTGGCCAAGGACGAACACAGGATAGCAGCAGATTTCTTCAGCTCCACCAATTACATTGACAGGAATTAATTACTTAAAAAATTAATTTTTGAAGTAATTTTCTTTCTAAATATGTTTGTTTTATATAGTTCTTGAACTATATCTAAAAAAGAAAGGAAATCTTAATAATATTCCTGTCAGAAATTACTTTGGAAATTTTCCTGTCAGTTTATCAGTCTGAAATGAGTTCCAGTAAGACAAATTCTCAAGACTCCAGCATCAAGAAAGAACTATAATTATAGTCCAGCAACTTACTGCTAAGATGGATAAAATGGATACTAAAATAGACACTTTCATAGAAAAAACTACAAAACAAATAGACTTGTTACATATGGACCTGCAACAACAGAAGATCCAGATGACAGGCATAGAAGAAACTGTGAATGACATGGAAAATAGAATACAAGAAGAGGAAATCAACATTGAGTTTCTGCTGAAACAAAATACACATTTACAAACAAAGCTGGATGAC
>NC_056734.1:918931133-918961133 GCF_019279795.1 Protopterus annectens
TTCATATACAGAAGTTATTACACAAATAAATAAGCTTAAATCAAACAAAGCACCAGGTAATGATGGTATTATACCAGAGATATATAAAATCCTTTCTAAAAATACATATTCATTAATACATAAGGTTTTTATTTTGGCCCAAACTGAGTTAATAACCCCCATCTTGGCAATATACATTTATTTCGCCAATTTTAAAACCTAATAAAGATCCAACTAGATGTTCTTCATATCGGCCCATCTCATTACTTAATGTTGATTATAAAATGTTTATGAATATCTTTGCTGATAGATTGAAGACAATCATTCCGGCATTATAGATATAGATCAGACAGGCTTCATTGTAAATAGAAATACTTTTGATAATATAAGAAGAACTTTAACATTAATAGATTTTGCAAATAGGAAAAAGAAAGATTTAACACTTATTAGTCTTGATATAAGTTCAGCATTTGATTCAGTAAGTTGGGACTATCTGTTTACCTTAATGAAGTGCACAAACTTCTCGGATGCATTTGTAAATCTAATTGAACATTTATACAAAGGAACGTTGGCTTATATTAAGGTAGGAACATATGTTTCACAAAAAATACCCATTCTTAAAGGTACAAAACAAGGATGTCCACTTTCTCCACTATTATTCACTTTAGTAATGGAGCCTTGGGCTAATTTGATCAGAAACAGTACTGACATAGAGGGTTTTGAAATAGATGAAAATACAACATCAAAATTCAACTTTTTGCAGATGATGTTCTAATTACATCAGCAGGATCTAATTCTTCTATACAGTCTCTATTTGATAACATGATGAATTTTAAAAGTATTTCTGGTTTAATATTCAATGAAGAAAAAACTAAATACTACCTATATATACATGAAAAAAATATTCTCATTAGTGATTTTACTAAATATGTACCCAATTCAGGTCAGATAACTTATTTAGGTATAATACTATCTAAATATATTAAATCTGTTATATATAATAATTATAATACCTGTTTTCTTAATATACAAAATCTTTTTAATACCTGGAATAATATGTTTTTTACTATGGAGGAGAGACTTACAATTATTAAAATGATAATATTTCCCAAGATTTTATACTTAATACAATCAATAATACTTCCACCTACAAAAATAATTATCAAGAAACTGAACACACTAATGTTAAATTTCTTATGGGCACCTAATAGACCTAGGATTGCATTAAAGAAACATACTAATAGCTGGTCTCAAGGGGGTATTTCTTTTCCAGACTTTAATTTATATACTATCTCTTCTATTGTAAAAGTTATTGCTTTATTAATAGATCAGTCATATGTCACAAAATGGAAAGATTATTGGGAGCTAATTAGCATACACTTCATGAAAATCTCCTTAACACATAAAAATATGATTGTAAATAACTCCATGTTATGGTTACTAAAGGAATTTTGTACTTCACCTATTACACCTAAACATATGGTTTGTTACCCATTAAATATTATTATTAGTTATCGTAACTTTATATTCATGCACCCTAAGTATAGGGAATGGAATTTTATTGTATTTCCTATAATGTATACTCAGGGTATGCTTTTGTCATCTACATCTGAAGGAACTCATTTAGCTATAGATAATGATCTAAAGTACTGGTATCAGTTGATATCTGATAATAAAGTTAAAAATCTAGATTTCTTAAAACAAGAATTTGATCTAAGAGAAACTTGCTGGTTAGAGGTTCAGACCTTTAGACAACATCTCATTAATAAAATAGATTTAATGTCTATAACTGTTGAAGAATCTATTCCAACACTGATTGATTACTTGATATTAAATTTACAACATAAAGTTTCTGATAAAGGTAAACTTTCATACATACATAAAGTTATCAGACAAGAAACTTTTACAGTGTAGATTCATACTGGAATTATTTCACTTCTATTAATGGGGACCCACCAAATCAACAAGATAAACAATATATATTGGAATCTGCTTATAGAACTACGTCTTCCATTGTCTGGAGACTTTATACATGGAAATTTTTACATAGATCTTTTTATACACCTTTGATGATGAATAAAATAAATAATAAAGATAATCTATGTAAGAGATGTAATGTAGAAATTAATGCTGACTGGGCTCATATGTTTTATGACTGTATAAAATTGAAAGAATACTGGAAGTCAATTAATGAATTTTTGCAGGCTCTTTTTACAGATAATTTCATTATTTCTAAATCTCTTATATTATTCAACACACCTGTACCTCAAAGTGTTAAAAGGTTAAGCTTCCCTTGTTATGGTCTATTCTAGCAGTGGCTAGGAAAATAATAACTAGAAATTGGATTTCAGATACACCTCCTTCGTTCAATGAATTTAAAAATGTTATGAATATAGTGTGCCATATGGAAATAAACACAATTAGGACTAGAACAAATAGAAAAACATCTTATTTTATTGTATGGGATAATTTACAAAATTTGTTAAAAAAATTTAAATTTCAATAGCATGGTATTTTAGTTTAATTAATTGATCTGATTGTAGTGGATGTCTTTGTAAATACTTTAGTTGTTTTGTTGAATATTATAATAATACCTATTTTTAATTACTTGTATAAAATTGTTATGATATTTCTCTTATATGTTAAAACAATAAACCTGTTTTGAAAAAAAGAAAATGCATGGCAACACAAGACCTTCTATTATAGCAACTTTCTATGTTTGAAAGAGCAATATTTAAAATTTGTTCCCATTTTTGGGGCTTTGTCCCACCATTATTTTTGGCTTTGTCCAGATTTTTTGTGCCAAGAGGTTGAGACCTATGGTTTGGCCTTGATTTTGAATCCTGCAGACTAGGGTGGTAAAACATATGAGCTACAAGGATCAGTCCTGAGTTTAATTACCATCCCCAGGATTCAATAAAATCTGTGTAGGCTCCATGAAGAGTCTACACAGAATGTACCCGTGTGACTGGCCATGGTTCTCCATCGGTAGCAGGCTATACATATTAATTATGACACACTGCCAAGGGAAATCGCAAATACTGAGTCCATGTAAGCAACAGTGTAGAGACTGTCCCATACTTGTGGACTGTCCAGAAAAATTCTGGACAGTTGGTAAGCACAGCACAATACCTTCCAGCCTGTTAACCTGGACCGAAAGGTGAACAACAGATTTTGCTACATGATTTTTTTTTTTTTACATTTATTTATCTGTTCGCATGGTGTGGTGCATTGTTTTCATTTGCATGTTTGCAGCGCCTTGCTTAGAGGTGCTGAGCTTTGCACACACACACACACACACACACACACACACACACACACACACACACACACACCATATATATATATATATATATATATATATATATATATATATATATATATATATATATATATATATATATATATATATACAGCAGACATCCACCAGACATTTAAAAATAGAAACTGGATTTATCAATTGTTGTAGTCATGCTATGCTTAGCAATGCACGAACCTGCACAGCAAAGCTGCTCTACGCTTACAGGTTCCTTTGTAGTATATGTGAAGATATGCAAGTTCCCTTCACTATTGCAGTGGTTAGATAGGTTGAGTCATGATCTGCATTGGAGTAGGCCTTAGGTTTGAGTTCTGTGCAGTTATACATTTTACATTTATTGCTGTGAAAATGTGTCAGGTGACTGAAACAGTGGTTTAATTTGAAATAAAAAAAATGTTACATTTGGAAAAGCTGTGAGATGCTAAGAAGTGCTTAAACAGGGTCAACAGTCTATTCCCATTTGTGTGTTGTTAAGCTTCACTTACACATGGTTTGTGTGAGTTTGCACGATGCTAAGCAGTGCGGCTCATTTTGAAAGTTACAGTATGACAATAAAGGGCAGGAATGCAGCCTATTTAAAGGCCAATAGGCAGGAATTTCACATCATTCTTTTGAGTCTTCACTTGGCTGTGAATATGCCTGGTGCTGTTGGTGAAGGAGTGCACTTTTGTGCACAGAAGTGGGGAGTGCAGGAGTTCAGAGTGTTTTTTGGACTCCTGGTTAAGAATTATGAGCCCAGGCTGCTGAAGGACAACTACTAGGGCTTAGAGTGTAAGTCTGAGGCCTGGGATCATTTGGCCAGGGAACTTACCAGTGCTACTGATATGCCCCACACTGGTGAGCAGTGCCATCACCACTATGATGACCTGAGGCATAGGAAGAGGGGAACCTTGGACACCTGGGTCCAAGAGCCTAGGGCTGGTCAACCCCCAAAGATATATAAATATGTTTACCAGTAATTTAGAAATATATAAGCTGAATCTGTGCAAAACCATTATGCATAATAGTTTTCTTTTCTTACCATAGCTGCAGAAGACAGAGGTCGCAATGTCCAGTCCCATGTAGGCTGACTGGCCAGGATGAGGTAATCCTGTGCTAAGTCAGAAAAAATCAAAGTAATAACTTAATGCATAATGTAATTATACAGTAAATTAATTACAGAGTTTGCAGTCTTAACAGTCAGGTATGACATACCTGGGACATCTTACATCTTTATTAATGTGTCACTGCCTACCTGAAATGGTACAGCAAGTTAAAGCAAGTAAGCATGCAGTACTGTGTAGTATAGCTCCCAAACATTAGTTAATGGTGGGGTCTACCCATATTAAGAGTCACTGTTCTGGTCTGCTCATTGTCTGAAAAATGCTGTAGGTTGCACTCGGTAAATGAACAGGGTATATGGGTTAGTAAACAGAAGTCCTGTCCAGCTATCTATGGTCTACATGCCTGAGTTGAAGAAACATTAATCAATACATTTTAAAAGGTGATGGTGCTTTGATAAGTAATGTTTACAAATAAAGTGTTTACTAGTCCTGCATTCATTGCATGTGTGTTCGAATCTGACATCAGTCAAGTGCTACACTTATTTATTTATTTTTTATTTATTTGCAGTTTGTTAACTGGGAGAGTCCATTGGGCTGAGATGAGACCTTTTTCAATGGAGGCCCAGGGAGAAAAGCTCCAAGTACATACATATAAAACAAAATCAACAGGAATTAATACAGAAATGAAATACAAAGTATTACAGGAACAGGATCATCAGAAGATAAAACAATATGTTACACAATCTTAGAATTAACAAAATTGGATTGAAGTAGTGAATAAAAATAACAATGGACATATAGTATGCAATAATAGAAAGATCTAAACAACCTAATGTAAGTATTCTATTTTGTGTGGACTGCTATTGCCTACAATGTAAGGCATAAAGGAAGTAAGTAATTGAAAAGGAGAAGTGTGGAAGAAGAAGCAAAACATAGGTAGTGTTTGGTAAAAAGTTGAGAGAGTGTGGGTAGTTGGGAGGAGGTTAGGAGGGGTGAGGGCAGGAGCATTCCCAAGTAGAAGAGAGATAGGAGTGGAACAAAGTCTTGAAGGAGGAGAGGTTTTGGGTAGTTTGGATATGGGGAGGAAGTGAGTTCCATTTTCTTGTTACAGAAAAAGACAATGGAAGTTGCCCACGTAAGGGTTTGTACACTTCAAGGAAATTCTGGTTCTTGGACCTAAAAGATCAATCAGGAAGATGCATGGTAAGGACGGAGGAGAGAGAGGGGTATTGGGATGGATCAAAGATAAGTTTAGGGGCAGTAGAGAGCTGAATGTAAAGGAGATAGTTGGAGAGCTCCAGCCAGTTCAAATAGTATAAGGCAATGCAATGGTGGGAGGATTTACAGCTGGTGGCAAATTGGCACATTTAGAGATTTTATTATAACAGGATGCTAGCTTAGCTTTATGGTTGGCTTGTAGATTGATAAGAAGTGAGGCCCCATATATGAGGGAGGGAAGGAAGTAGGTGGTAGAGAGGGTAAATTTTGTTGAAGGTGTAAGGAAGTGATTCTAACGATAAAGCATTCAGAGCTTCTGGTGTGTTTTCTTGATGTTGGTTTGAAGGTGGATGTCAAACTTTAGTTGTTCATCGATAAAGACACCCAAAAGCTTAGTGTAAGGGACTATTTCAATAGAGGTCATGTTTTGGCTTACTATCAAGAAATACTTTTTGTCTATTTTGGGTTTTTTGGATGGGGTGAAGATCATACTTTTAGTTTAAATGCATTAAGGGCCAGGTGATTATTTAGCATCCATGTCTCAGTGCTGTTAAAGGCAACCTGAATTATAAGCATGAGTTTGGGAAGAGAATCAGCAGACATGCAACTGAATAAAGAATGCAGCAACAAATGTCATTAATAAATGCGGTGTAATACCCAGAGTAAGGTTCAAGCCTGTGTTCTGCTCATTTTGTTTGAAATAATGCCATATATTCCACTGAGTCAATGAACATGGTCTATGGGGAAGTTAACTGAAGTCCTGGACAGCTATCCGTGTGTCTAAATGCCAGAGCTTAAGCAACATTATCAATGAAAGTTAAAAGGAGATGGTGCTTTGCTAACTAATCTTTAAAACAGAAGGGTTCACTATTCCTGTATTCACGGCACGGGTGTTCTAATCTGACACCAGTCAACTGTTAAATGTAAATGAATAAAGAATGCAGCAACAAATGTCTGAAATGAAAGTAGTGCAATAACCAGAGTAAGGTTCAAGCCTGTGTTCTGCTCATTTTGTCTGAAATAATCCTGTATATTCCATTTAATAAATGGACATGGTATATGGGAAAGTTAACTAACATTCTGGACAGCTGTCCATGTGTCTAAATGCCAGATGTTAAGAAACATTATCAGTAAAGTTTAAAAGGAGATTCTGCTTTGGTAAGTAATCTTTTCAAAAACGTGTTCATTATTCCTGTATTCACTGTGTGTGTTCTAATCTGACACCAGCAACTGTTACACATTAACTAATAAATAATGCAGCAACAGATTTCAGAAATAAATGTAGTGCAATACCTAGATTAAGTGTCAAGCTTCAGTTCTGATAACTGTCCCCGAATTATAATGTAGATAGCACTCAGTAAATGAACAGGGTACATGATTACATTAACAGACAATCTACACAGCCATACATATGTGTAACTGCAGGATTTCAAGTGACATTAAGCATTACAGTGTAAACGGAGATGGTGATTTGATAACTAATGTTTTCAAATAAAGTGTTCATTATTCATGCGCTCACTGCATTTGGTTTTCATACTGATACCATACACAGCTATGCATGTGTGTAAATGTACGATTTCATACAAAATGTTGCAATAAAAGTCTTAAAGGAGCTGTTTTTTTGAGAATTCATTATATTCAAATAAAGACACATTATTCCTTTAGTCACTGTTTGTGGGTTCTAATCCCATGGCAGCCAACTGAGAAATGACCAGATGTCTAGTGTAATATGTATACACAAACATACCTCTCTACTGTCGTGATTTTTGCAGAATGTAATGACTACTGTCCTTGATTAGCAGATACAGAAAATTACGTGGAATGTAATTTAATGGCAAATCCATTATCAGAACACCTTGCTACAAATGTATGAGTCCACTAAGTAAAAATGTTCCCTGTGGTTGTGCCTTTGTACCACCATTTTGTTGGGCTTGGCCCATAATGTCCAGTGCTAACAGGGTGAGAGTTATGTACATGCAACATCATTTATACAATATTTGCAGTCACTGTACTCACAACTGAAATCTTACATATGTAGAAGTACGTAGTAGTAGTCTTCTTCTTCTTCTTTCGGCTTTTCCCAGTTAAGGGTCGCCAAAGCGGATCACATGTCCGCTCATGATTGGCAGTGGAGTTTTACGGTGTCAAGTACCAGCCCAACCTTCCACAGAAGGCACACACATGCACACACTCACACCTAGGGCCAATTTAGAGTGTCCAATCCACCTACAGCATGTCTTTAGGAAGTGGGAGGAAACCGGAGCACCCGGAGGAAACCCATGCGACCACAGGGAGGACATGCAGCCTCCGCACAGAAGGCACCATGTAGTAGTGGTCTATATAGTAATATTACCTGTGAAGTTACTAATGTTTTTTTTTCTCTATCACCCCACCCCTTCTCTTCTTTAATTTATTAATTATATTTATTACTATGATTTGATATTAATATATTATTTGTAACTACCTCTTATGTTGGCCTTATGTATAATTTCATATTGCTTTGCTGTTAAAACATTATTTATTGTTGTGTCCCTCATTATATTCCTTTTTATTTCTTTTGATTAATCATTATTATTTTCTATTATGTTAATACTAACATTTGTTTGGTTTTGTTTATTTTTACTTTATGTTTATATTTAATTTACTACAGTGGGATGAGATAGGCCAGTTCCAGGCAATCCTCCCACCTTGATACCCCAAGCCACAGCACAGGGGCCCAGCACATATGGAACACAGCCTGTTGGTGCTCCCACTGCCGCTGCTGAACTACCTGGGCAATTGGGAAGTTCTGCCCCACAGGCTGGGGGTGGTCCCCCCTCTGGGAGTGGAAGTGGAGTAGGTGATTATGTCACCTGTGAGGAACTGCCAGGAATGGTACATGGGCTGCTATGCCGAACTCTAGGAGCACACCTATGCTGGATGTAGAACATGCTGTCCATCCTAGTGGGGGCAGCCTCACCCCGGGCATTGGTGTCAACCACTGCCTCCAGAGGAGCAGAGAAGCTATAGTGCTGACAGTCCCATGGGTAAGGACTTGAGTCACACTGCTACTGGGTCTGATGTCCATGGGACTGAGATTTCACAACACCTTCCGCAACCAAGGTGTTCACCCCCCTCTTGTGTTACAAACCACCCTTGTCTACTGTCTTGTCTGTATGTAAAAGCTTCCTCAGCTTCCCAACTTACCTCTCCCACATGTACCTATGTCCCTTCCCCAACATTACACTCTCAATGTAACAACAAAAAAATAAAAATAAAAATGGGCACCTGTCCTAAAAAATAATATTGCCCCATACATAGCTCTCCATTTCTCACGTGACCACTGGAGATACTTAATTTTGTCCAAATGGCTTGACAACATACTTAAATTGTCCTGATCTCTCTCTTTGTGGGTGACAGTCCAAATTCAGCTAAATATTTTGTTAAAGTGCACAATTGTAGCTGTCCAAGAAATGGATAGCTATGGTTCTTTCCTACACACTTCCTCCACATACCTATCTACCTTTCACTATGATTTTCCTCCCTGCTTGCACCTTATTTCATCACTGTCCTATCTCCTCATTTTTCATTTCTTTAAAGATGTTTTGTGTGATGCTGCTTGATGCACAGTGTTGTTAAGCTCAGCTAAATGGTCTTATATTCATATATGTTTCTGAAAAAATATTAATGACGTTCAAAAACTACATCTAAGCCCTGTTTTGATGTTTTGAACCCAGAACCATTACACTTGCAGACCAGTATATTAACCCACCAAGCTGTTAATTAGCACATGCTTTTTAAGCAAAACATAATAGCTGCCATCTTCCCATCATTAAGTGCATTTAACCAATGCTGCACATCACACCGCATCATGCAAATTTGATAAAAGATTAATAGAAAAATGGGAATTTAATTTGAATTCTGGTACAGGAATACATCACTATAAATCCAGACAGATAATAATAGATGTAAATCAGGACTCTAACAGCTGGTAACTGCGCAATTATAGCTGCAACATTTAAAAATACACTTGCTAAAACATTAGTGGAAAAATAGGTGTTTAACTGGGACTCTGGTGGATAACAACATCCCTATAAAGCCATACACAGAATACTGGATGTAAATGATGAATGTAACAGCATGTAAGTATGCAATTAAATATTGAAAAATAAACATACTGCATCTGTGGTTCAATAGCTCAGTCTGTTAAATTGCTTCACAATGCTAAGTTTTGGTGCACATGGTCCTGGGTTCAAATCCAGTGGTGTCTAGCATTTAAAATACATACACGTGTGCATTACCATTGTGAATGCTGGTAAGAATAACTGTCTTATCACCTATTTATCCACCCAAAGCATTTCAGATGGACTGCCTGCTTTTCAATGATGGAAGTCAAAGGCCTACAGGTAGGAACACAGTTAACATATTCCTATTACAACACTAGAAAATGCATAGAGTGTCAGGTCATACATTACTATACATTTACAGAAGATTTTAAGTTTTGCAATTCAAAGGAGTCCCAGTAATATCAGACTGCAGCACACAATAATTTGCTACTGATGTTACAGATTAGCACAGCTGCACAAGTTACATACACATATGGAGGTCATACTAGCAACAAGGGTTGCCAGCACACACATTCCAGAAGACTACCCTAACATAACACATGACTTGGCAGTTGTCCAAATGGTTGACATAATGGTAAGTGTACCCCCTACCTTGTTCAAGAACACAACAGATATGTTACCTATGACTCTGTTAATTATAACTATGGCTAACGTACTTACTTTAAACACATACCTCAATTTCCTATGGGATGGGTTCCCTCAATCAGGCTCTGGGTGTACATCAAGGCTGCCAATGGTTGCACCGTTACTCATAAGTGTTGTTGTCCTCCACATTCTGCAGCCTCTTTCACTATGTGTATTGTCTGCAGCAGCAGCTACAGCCTGTAGCACATATGTGTATGTAATAAGTTTCTACTACAAACATCCTCTCTGTGCTGATGTAGTATTTCTATCCCAGTATTTCCACTCCATCATATCTGAAAGGGGATGGGTTCCACAATAAGGCCGTATATCTCCTTCAATAGTTGCATGGGATTGCCTGATTACACTGCAAATCACATGTGTATGCTTCATTTAGCATTCCTGGACCACAGATTGATTCAGAGGCAATCGCCTGCTAATGAGAACCATCTTAAAAAGGCAAACACCTAGCTATGGAAACCACTGTGTATGAACGTTACTTTCTATGGTGAACTTATTGTCACAACACATATTTCTGTATCTTTCAAAAGAGGAGTATTGTACTCCATCAGGTATGCAACCATTTTGTTTTCAACATAATACATATGTTTTAATATGAACTGCGGTGGTGGTGCTGCGGTACTCCATCAGGTATGTAACCATTTTGTTTTCAACATAATACATATGTTTTAATAATATATGTTTTAATATGCAGCGGTGGTGCTGCGTTAGTGCTGTCGACTCACAGTAAGATGCTGTCTGGTTCGATTCTCAGTTAAAGCGTCTTCTGCGTGGAGGTATGCGTGAATGGGCGTACCTTCAGTCCTGCGTCAGGGCTGGTAACTCGGCAAGTAAAACTCAACTACCAATCATTAGCGGACTGGAGTTATGCTGTGGCTTCCCCTAACCGGGAAAAGACACAAACAGACAAGCATATGTTTTAATATAATTAGGGAGAATGGGTATTACATTAGTAAGCCTTTCTGACAACTGTATCTGTGACATACCATTGATCTGCAGCTGTGTAACACCTACAGAGGATGTAGACTACAGCAAGGGTTTAATACTGTCTGCTAACTAGGGACACAGGTCTCCTGGATACTGCCTTTGTTGGCAGTTATAATACTGCACAGCTTTTTCTTGGCATTGTATTATATACATATGTTATGCGGGGGGGGGGGGCTTTCCTGCTATGGGCCACACTAAAAGTGGACTCCTATGTTGGGTGTCTGATCATATGTAAGTATCTGCACAAGCAGGTGTAGGTCACTATTACCTACCTAGTTGCTTCCACACCCTTTGTATGATTGGCACACTATTGTATATGAGATGTGTAATCAAGCAGAGAATACTGATAGCCTTCCTTAATTGCCATATATTTACATACTGTACACCCATGTATGTGATCCTGACATGTGTTCTCATTATTTTGGATTTCATGTGATAATATGCATGCCAGACATCACCAACCTTTCACTAGGGGAAAAAATAACCTAAAAATTGAAGCATTAAGACAGCACTACCAAGTCCTGCTGTCCAGAAGGAGGGGAAATAGGCAAGATCGACAAGCCTTGCAGGATGAACTGGTCCATAACATAAATGCTGTGGGCCATCAGAATGGTACGTATGAGCAAGTGCAACACTGTGCCACAGACATGATCCACTTGGCACGCAGACAGGCAGCAGACATGGCCAGGTATTGTCAGGTCACTGGTGGTGTGCCTGCAGTGGAACAACCTCTGTCAGCCACTGAGGAATTCCTGGTGAACCTTACAACAGAGGACATCTCCCAGGCTTCCATCACACCATATGCCGTGGATGTAGGTGTCACCATTTCCACCTAAGAGGTGTGTCCAGGTGTGTTTAGCTGAATCAGCATCAGAATACTGTAGCATTTAGTGTGCCAGGGTGTACATACTTTTATATGGGTGTCAGGTGTTTTATGGGGTGAGGGAACTAGGTTACCAGCAGTTTTAAGCTCATGCAGAGATTGTGACCCACACGCCTAGGTAACATAGCAGCAACTGTAAATGGGAGATATTTGGATGTAGTTCCAATGTTGTACTGTAACATGTGCTGCTGTTTGCATTACCTCTCCCGCAAATATTTTTCAGGACCATCAGGAATAGGAAGAGGCCATGCCCCTGCTGCTGGGAAGTACAAAATATTTTTGTCACAGATGTAGATTTACTTCAAAGTATTAGCTAAAGAGTTATCCCAGGCCTGCTGGCTGGATTGATGTACTGTCTCCATGACTGAAAAATGTAGAGATGTTCTGACTGTACACACTTTAGGGTCATACCTAGACCTTGTAAGTGTGACCACAGTGATTGATTCCACAGCATTGACAGGAGTTTTCAGATGGCCCTACCTGTAAACTTTTATTATAAAACTCAGTGACTTTCAAGTTAAAAAACCCTTCATCAGACAAACTTTACATAACCATAACAGTCTTTAAATATTAAAACAATTTTAAAAGCAACCAATCATTTTCTATGTTTGTCCTGCCTTTTCTTTAAGGCTGGTTTTAAAGGTACAGAATTATTTAACCCAGGTGAGCTGTCAGCAGCCACCTGTATGATCCATCTTAATTCTGCAGATCCTGTATCATTAACAATACCCCCCCCCCTTTTTCATCTGTGCAACATGCAGACCCATAAAAGCAAAAGTATGATCTGGAAAGCTAGAAACATGCTGGTGCAATGCATTATGTTTATCCTTTTTTCTAATGGTTGACAAATGATGCAATATTCTTGTTTTTAACTTACAATTAGTTTTTCCAACATAGAAACTCAGACATGACTTGCAGCAAGCCAAGTAAACCACATTCTCTGTGTGGCAATCTGCATAAAACTCAAATGTGTTGATGGTGACCATGGATGTCAATAGTCTGTTCACGGTCATCACAAATGAATTTGGGTTAAAGGCAGTGAAAGAGGTACTGCATACAGTTAATATATATGATGAGAACACCAACACTTTAGTCTTGGAAACTCTAGCATTGGTGTTAGAAAATAACATCTTCCTTTGTAATGGCACATACTATAGGCAGGTACAGGGTGTTGCCATGGGCACACGTTGTGACAACTCTTATGCTAATTTAGTGTTAGCCTTTTGTGAAAATAAAAATATTTTTAAATGTGAACATCTATAGGAGACCTCAATAATTTTTTATGTCATATTTGTTGATATTGTTTTGTTGTGGGCACAGGGCAGTGATGAACTGTTGAATGTTGTTGATTACCTGGAGAAAACCACAGATTTTCTCGGGTTTTCAGTAGAGCACAGCAATGGGACCATTGCCTTTTTAGATGTCACATTAAATAAAAATGTAACTGGTAAGCTAGACACCATCCTGCATAGGAAACAATGCTGGAGAAATCATTATCTGGATGCATGTAGTATGCATCCTAGGTATACTTTTCATAACATTATGCAAGGTCAACAATACATAGTTTCTCAGCTGTGCTCAGATAATAATGCATTTCATAAAGAAACTGATGTGTTAAATAAACATCTTAAGGAAAAGGGGTATTCAAAGGAAAACCTAGAAAAAACTAAGAATGGCATAATATCTAACAGGGAAGTTAGGGCTAGACCATGGTTTTCTGACAATAAAGAACAGCAGGGAGATAAGCTGAAGTCATCTAATAAATATGACAAAAAAAAACAAATGAATGCTACGTTATAGTAATAATGTATATGGGATTTGTGATATTATCAAGCAAAGTTGGAAGATATTAAGAAGTGACAATCACCTGAAGGATATTTTAGATGAGAAACCTAGATTCACCTTCAAGCGAAACAGCAATATAAAAGACATGTTATGCATAGAACCTGGGTTAGAAAATAAGAAGAAGGCTAACAGCGTTTCCTCTGCGCATATGAGAACCGGGACTTTTCCCTGTAGGCATTGTAAAGCATGTTCAAATGTGAATGGTTTAAATGACTTTGTACATCCTGTTACAAATAAAACATGTACATTTGAGTTTTATGCAAATTGCCACACAGACAATGTGGTTTACTTGGCTTGCTGCAAGTCATGTCTGAGTTTCTATGTTGGGAAAACTAATTGTAAGTTAAAAACAAGAATATTGCATAATTTGTCATCCATTAGACAAAAAGGATAAACATAATGCATTGCACCAGCATGTTTCTAGCTTTCCAGATCATACTTTTGCTTTTATGGTTCTGCATGCTACACAGATAAAAGGGGGGGGGGGTATTGTTAATTATATGGAATATGCAGAATTAAGATGGATCATACAGTTGGCTGCTGACAGCCCACCTGGGTAAATAATTCTGTACCTTTAAAACCAGCCTTAAAGAAAAGACGGGTCAAACATAGAAAGTGATTGGTTGCTTTTAAAATTGTTTTAATATTTAAAGACTGTTATGGTTATGTGAAGTTTGTCTAATAAAGGTTTTTTTAACCTGAAAGTGCTTACATTTTATAATAAAAGATTACGGCCACGTTGGACTCTGCTTCATTTGTTTTTGGATCTGCTTTTACAAGAAGTTGAGATGAGTCCTGAAGGGAAGCTAAGAGGCTTGTATTCTGATACCTGTAAACTGTGCAGAGTTCTACAGAATGTCAGCAGTGTACATAATTTAAGTATTGCTCGTAGTCCAGTTTAAAGAGTTGTTATTTTGAAAATTTGCCAGTGTAGGTTAGAAATTAATGACCTCATGTCCTACTATCTCAGATTGTGGGTTGTGCAAGTCTGTAATAGTGACAGCAGTGTATACAACTTAACATATATTGAAACATAGGACTACAGCTCATAGTAGTGCAGGTATTAATGTGATGCTTTCCCATTTATATCACAGGTGACCTGGGAGATTGGTCGTTGTCCCCTTGTCAACCTGAAGTCAGTGTCTCTTCAGAATCTGATGATGATGTTGGCCAAAGTGAGGCACAGCTGGGGGATGCAGGGGCTGAATCTGTCACAGAGGTTTACATCCTTCATCCTCCCTCATTATCACTGTACACAGTCAGTATGCCTACACATACCCAGTCCCCTGAGGCCACAGATATTGGACATTCAGAAGGTGAGGACATTGAACAGGGAAGTGTGGCTGCTGTGGCTGCAGTGAGTGTCGACACTGGGCATAGCCAAACAGTAGATTAGGTTCCACATAGGCTGACTGATAGGTGTGCTTGTAGGACGCCTGTTGTCCCTCCACCATCTGTTGCAGGTGCCTCATCATGTGTCAATCGGTATAAGTTCAGGGCCATCATAGAGGCACAGGCACATTCTGAAAGGCACTCCAGATGAATGATTAGGATTATGGATGCAGCAGAGTCTGACATCCATGACTGCTTCCAGTTCATTGCTGATACCCTGGATTCATTGTCTGATGCAGTGGAAAGGCATTGGTCTGAGACCGATTGCACACTATCTGCCTTGGAATGCACATTGTCTGTGATGGAACATCTGTTTGGAGTTGAGCATCAGACTCATGGACGTAGGTCAGCAACTACATCCACTGAGAGTCCATGTGACCGTACACAATCACACTCGCATAGACATGGCAGGCCATGAGGTCGTGGCCCTGTGTGGTCTCATGGAGGACCCAGTCCTAGCAGACAACAGTCACCCTCAGGTAGTATCTCAGCATCTAACCTTAGGCATGGAGGTGCCAGTGCGACTCCTGGCAGAGCCAGTTCTCCTGTTCGGGGGCAGAGATGATGGACTGTCAAATCTACCATGCATGGCTCAAAGCTGTCCAACATACATTCATGTAGGGCTACCACTGAGCTTTGCTGTGTTCATGCAGACACTCACACACCACTATCCCACTCAGGTCACCTACAGACACACACACCACGTTTACATGGTCCATCTTGCCTACACCCCTTTCTGACTCACACACATGCTTACAAACCTATAGGGTCAGCCTAGGCCTCCTGCACCCCCATACATCCCCCCGTGCAAGTGATAATACCTGTGCTACATCCCTGTCATCATTCTCATTGATGCAGGGAAATGATGCTATGTGTCTGATGTATGGGGTGAATATCTAAATTAATATGTATTTGTTTCATCCATTGTTGCCTTTGATATGCTACTTGTACTGGTTAGTCACACAGTTTGGAGACTGTCATTTGTAATGTGTAAACCACATTATGGTGTGTGCATTACATTGGATGCTGCTGTAATGGCCATGTAGACGCACAATGAAAAGTGTCTCATGGCATGGTTTATGTTTCATTCTCAGGCTTGTGTAGGACACACATATGGTTTCACACCTACAATAAACCCTTCGACATCAGAGCACAGGATGGAATGACAGCACAGAAGAAAAATGTCATTAGAAAGGTAAAACAGCATAGTTGCATGGCTCCATGGGTTCATATGTGTGTATATTCGGCTAACAAAAACAAGGGCATCTTTCATCATAGCCATGCATCCCTAAACTCTAACAAGGTCTGATTGCCTTGATAAATGTAAGCAGGTTAAGCAGGGTTTTGGGAGCTGACATGTGGACAAGCCAAGGCATGCAAGGTGAACCATCCACAGTTTTGCTGTGTCCATTAGAGACATTTGTTCTAAAGCAGTTATTGTCGTGTTCCCTGTCCTGTTGTGTAACTTGTACATGATTAGTGTTAAGGCAGAACTGTGCTTCACATCCATGGAGAGCCTGTTACATACTGAGTGTAGTGTCTGGGCTACATACCTGTCTGTCCAGCATGTCCTGTTTATACTACAGTCAAGGTGTAGCTGTGTAGGAGAGGTAATCATCATGCTAGTCCTTTCTTGGATATGCAGTAGGTAACAGTGGGGTCTAACACCTGCCTGCATGGCAGGCATACACCTCCCCTCTAAAGAATGTTGGAGACAGAATACACGGTTATGGGCTTGATGCAGTCTGCATAGGACACACTGTGTATCAGTTAATTGTGGAACCTCTGTGGATGTGACATTTGTTAGATATGCCTAGTTAATAACATACCAAAGGTGGCATTACACTCAATGGTAGGTGTGATGAATGCCAAATACAGTGGAACAATGACTGTCTTGGATTTATATGCCATACCTTTGTTTATAGGTTGTGTAACATAGACTGTATCCCCAAATATTACCAACCCATAACAATTACATGCTAGATCACTATCTATGTGTCCGCAAGACCCTGACTACTGGGTCAACTGTTGAAGGTGTGCAGTCAATACTTTAGTTACCAGGGGTGGATGACTTCTCAAGGGATATTATTTTGCATTCCATGACATTTACTGTTAGTCTATAGCTCTGACAACAGCTGAATGCCTGAGTCATCTCATCCTGGATAACTGTTGACTCAGTGTGGGATTCAATGACAGCTCCTAACTTGAAATCTTCTCCACATTTAGTCAGTCATAGGCCAATGGCAGTGGCCATGAGTGCAGAGAAGTAAATGCCTAATAGGAGGACCTCCTGCCCTCCAAACCCACATCATACATACCTACATGTGTGGAGGTCTTTACCAGACCCATAGGTGAACATCAGACACCTCAGAAACCCAAATGCAAGCTCGCTACACATAATCATACCTTTGTAGAACACAGTATACATAATAGTACCACTGTCTCATAGGTCAAACACCTGAGGCAAAACACAAAATCAAACACATTACTCAAAGATGATTACATCATGATATACATTTATGTCTCTCTCACCAGACTACATAAGGGAAAGGGCATAGTTATCTTTCTGTGAGGTGCCAGGATATGCCATATCACACATGGCCTCAAGTCTGTCAACATCAGGTACTGTTATGACTACATCATAGTTCCTGTTTGTGTGTATGCCTTGAGACATACCTCTCAGGACTGTATGCAGAGAACTGACTGGGCTGACAGACTATGCATTGCAGGCAGGTATGCCCTTGGCCTTAAGCTGCATTTTACAAATGGAAAATTATTGACATCAATAATTGCAGTAGTGTGTGGTGTCAATGTAAGGGGTTCACTATCTGTCGGCCTGGGATTACCTGTTCAATAGACTTCAATGCTTTGCCAGAGATGGTCTTCATCTGTCACCCCTGGGATTCTGGCTACTGGCCAAGGCTGTTGCCACCCCCATAGTGTGCCTTTTAGGCAGTGTCACAAGGAAAAACTTTCCAGTGATAAAAACTCCAGCTATAAACAACATCATGGTTATGCTGCTAAACGCTAGGAATGTCACCACTAAACTCCACTCAGTGGAAGCTATCCCCACCTTGTAAGATGCAGACATTTGTGCAGTCACACACACCTGGGTCAAGGCTGTGGAGAGCACCACAGCCATACCAGGCTAAACCTCCTTTCACACGTTCAGACCTCAAACATAAAGCGTGCAAAATAACAAAGTTGGTGTATCCATATTCATTAAGGATAGATACACATCCAGAATGGTTAGACAGTATGATTCCATGGAGAAACTGTAGGCACTATTGACTACTTGTAGAGCACCTAATCAAGCCATTGCCAGCTGGAGGAGCAACTCCATGCATCAGGAGACCCACTGTGCTTAAATGGATCTACTTGAGCCTATCAAAAAAATCAAAACAAGATGCTTCTGGTAGACTTTAACTACCCACCAACTAGGTAGATTACTGGTGCTCAAACTTACTTGCCCAGAGGTTAGTTGACTTCATTAACTACAATGCCCTGGAACAGTGGGGTGATCTCCACACAAGGGGAGACAATGTACTGGATTGGGTCCTTACCAATATGGGAGACCACTGTAGGTCCTCCACTGCGAGGTCCTCCCTGATGAAATCTGACCACAAATTGGTCTTATTCTGAGTAAGTTTCACACCTGACACCCCCCTTGTAGCATATAAAGTAACAAAGTCCACCAAAGCAGATTATAACCTACTAAAGGATGGTATAAATCGCTTGACTACACCACCTCCCTCAGATGGAACAGGCAACTGTACCAAGCTCTACCCCAATGCTTTATACAAGCATCTGTACACCTGCATTGACCTGCCTGTACCTGAGAGAGGCAAAACAAGTTCCTCATGGCACAGCAAACCTGCCAGGGGACAACTGTCATTAGCAGGCATTACAAAAAGAGGTAGACATCGGTTTCTCATATTAGGAGGGAGGGAGGGAGCCCCCCTAAAATGGCAGCAATCCCTACTCAGCTTAAACAAGCAAATAAATGTTGCTGTGAAGTCTTGGAAAACAAAGTATGGAACAAAATTAGCCTCCTCCACAAAGGACAACCACAAGGCATTATGTAGTTATATGTGTAATGTAAAAGGAAAGGCCCATATTGCTGCTAAACTTGTACATAATGATACCACATATAATGAGCTTGCAGACATAGATAACCTGCTGGCTGACAGGTTCTGAGACAACTGCACTCCCCTGTTGCCACCACACTTCCACCATGGCATCCCTACAACCTGTTCCATACCTTCTATCTCTAAAGATCAGGTACTAAATGGCCTATCGAAGGTGACAAATACAGCATCTATTGCACCTGTTAACATCCCAGGCTGTGTCCTACATGGTATCCAACATGGATTACTAACACCATTGGAAACTCTTTGCAATCACAGTGTAACCACCAGCTGCATCACAGCTGACTGGAAGTCGACCACTGTTATCTCCTTGCACTGAGGTGGTATGTCCACTGACCACCGGAACTATAGACCTATTAGCCTGACTAGCCATATATGTAAGCCCATGGAGCAAATCATCCTGGACCATATTAACAAAGATACAGGCAATCTAAAAACAATTGACCCTACACTGTTTGGATCTGTGTCTGTGATCGGCAGATCATGCCTGTTACACCTGGTGGACATCTATGAGGCAGTCACCAATGACCTGGATGAGGGGACATCTGTGCATGTAACCACATGGACTTAGCCAAGTCATTTGACACTATCCCCCACTCAGGCATCATTGACAAATGCACCCAGCCAGCCATCAACAATAATATCATTAGAGGAGTCACTAACTGGCTTACTGATAGCATTTATATAGTCAGAATAGTAGAAAGTATGAGAGGTGGGGATTTAAGTAATAGAACTGAATAGAAATAACTCAGATGGAGTTTGACACTGGCTGCACATAAATCACCGGGGCTGAATGGTTATATATACCTTAAACCTGTTCTGAAGAACAGGAAACTTAGGAAGAAAGTAGTATGAAGCACTCTGCTGTGCTCTGGAACTAGGGTTATGTTTCAAATAGAACATGCAAGCATGCTTTACAGTGCTTTTAGGCTTTTTACACACATTTATATATATATTTTTATACACACCTTTTATGTGTGTTTTATATCTATTTCTACATGTATTTTTATATGCATTTTCTACATATATGTTTTTATCTGATTTAAAAGAGTGTGTATCTCTTTGAATCTGGAAAGCATTGGAGTCTTGTATTCTCCACGGGGATTGGTGGGTCTTGTGTGATGTGTATTATAAAACGGGGATTGTTTTTAAGCATGTTTGTTTTGGTCTGAGGAAGCAACCAGGAGAGATTGTGAAAGCGCTTACCTATGCAATAAAAGTTTCTTTGGAACTTTATTCGGATTCTTACTTGGATTTTTATTGAATTTTGGCTTCTCCTTGGTTTTAGTGCTTGGAACATTTTTTTCTTTTACAATAGACTCTATTATGTCAACATCTTACAAGAAGGCCATACATGGCCAAATGATTGTTGACACAATCATGGTGTTAAACTCCATGCAACTATATGTAGTATCATTCCTTTCTGTACCAGCAGTGTTCCTGCTATGTAGCACATCAATAGCAACTCCTTAAGTATATACTCAGGGGTGAGAGACCGGGGCACACATGTTTACACCTACCTTACTTTAGATCACCATGTCACCACAGTGATAAGAAGGACATTATATCTTGCTCATGTCATAACTGAGGGCACTGTCACCTGAATATAAAGTAGTTATAACCTCTATGAATTTCTTCCCTCATCAGGCCAATATGTGAATGCAATGGCCATTTTGTTATGTACGTTTCCAAGTACCAGTGGTAATTGCAGAGACCACAAAGGTTCCTTAAAGGAGAAATACACATTTTCAGCATTTGCCCCATGGGGATCATCTGAAATCACTGTAACGTTCATCGATGTCATACAGACTACTCAGAGGTGATTGCCTTGCTTATGAGGTGATCTGTAACCCTGCTTTATTGGTAATGCTGCATATCCATAAGTCAAATGGTACACGGATTACTCACTGTAAGGACCATAACCTGGTATGTGACATCAATAAAAAATGCTGGAGAGAGAAATATGTCTACCAGGGTTTAGCAAACCTTTGCAACATAGTCCCACTTAATGTCAAACAGCACACCTCATTGGCTTTCTTCAAATGCAGTCTGTACGATTGCATGGGTGATGATAAGTTCACCACAGGGGTTCTGCCTGTGTCAACCTTGAACAGGGGCAATAGGTACTGATTGTGTAAATAAGGGTAAGAACTTGTCTAGGACTATAAGAGCCCTAGGGCCTTTCACCTAGTAAAGTTCAATGATCCTATGATCCCATAGGCTGATGTAAAATGCTCTAACTGACATCCACAAACACAAACTTGGCTACAGTGAGAATAGTGTCACTACCAATTAATGTTTAAAAGACACTGCACAGCACACAAACCTACTCTGAGTTGGCTACAATGAAAATAGAACCTCTGCCTATCTAGTCTTGCACACTACAGATCACAGTACATAACACATGCACCATGGCTCAATTCTAACATTAACATCTCTTTAGATACTCTTATGCTAGATTAAATAAGCAGGCCTTGTGGAGGACAGAAATTTTGAGGGGTGCCTCACCTGCTACACCCACAATAGTGCAAAACCATGCTGTTTTCTAAGTCAGTGTGATAATGATATTTGTTTTTTAGGGAAATGCACATACAGAGCAAGTGGGCTGGAGTGAAAGTAAAACCCCTAGCTATTTAGTTTTATTCACTAAAGATGACAGTACTTAATACACCTGCCACAGCTTAAGTCTGACATTAGCATCGCTGCTGATAGTGTTATGGTAGATGACATCAGCAGGCCTTGTGTAAGACAGGGGTTTGGAGGCCTGCATCAACTGCAAGGTTCAAAAAGTGCATATCCATTGCAGTTTGGCAGACAGTGTGGGAGTCATACCTTTTTTGCAGAGAGATTCACATTCACACACAAGCACAGCAGGTGGGCTGGAGTGAGATAAGGACCGCTACCTATCTAGTCCTACACACTACAGATCACAGCATATGCCACAGCTTACATCTGCTTTATAAATGACTGCAGGCGAACTACTTGTAGAAGACATACACAAGGCCTGTGCTGAACATCGTGTATGGCCAGCAGAGTGACATTGCTTCCTACTGTCATCTACATCTAGTAGCCTATCAATCAGACAATTGTTGGCTATGTGGCAATATTAGCCGTTTTGACCATATGTGTCTGTTTGCATTTGGATGAGTAAGGCTGTGGCCAAAAACAAATTGCTCTGTCAATGCGTGAGTATACAACATTATATATTGCATAACTTGTTCACTTGTTGGTGTATGTATGGAGACATCCAGCAGGAACAAGGGGTTGTAACTAAGTACATTATCTACTGCTGAGCAGCCATCACTTTTGGTCCTTTAACCAACATTATATATGTGTCAAAGTGCAGCTTTAATCACCACAATTTGGATATGTCAGGCAATACACACACACACACACACACACATATATATATATATATATATATATATATATATATATATATATATATACATATTTATGTATATAACATATATATATATATATATATATATATATATATATATGCGTGTGTGTGTGTGTGTGTGTGTGTGCTTGTTATCTAGATATATGGGGAGAGACAGAGATATATGTCTGTATGTGTGTGTGTGTGTGTGTGTGTGTGTGTGTGTGTGTGTGTGTGTATATATATATATATATATATATATATATATATATATATATATATATATATATATATATGTGTGTGTGTGTGTGTGTGTGTGTGTGTGTGTGTGTGTGTAGATGGGTCCCATACAGAATGCCGACAGCTCACAACTCCGACACCCATATGGCCGACGCCATATGGTCGACGTTCAGAAAGTCGACAATGGGGAAATGCTGTCTCCCAATAGTGCAGAATGGAACAATTTCCATTCTTGCACTGTAGTGCGATCTTTGAGTTGGTATATTAAAGGTATGGGGGGTTTGCAGTTTTGGCATTGTCGATATTGTGAGTGTTGACGATATGGCATCGGCCATATGGGTGATGGTGTTTTGGGCTGTCGGTGTTCTGTAGGTGATCCATATATCTATATATATTTATATATATATATAGATATATATATATATATATATATATATATATATATATATATATATATATATATATATAGATATATATATACATGCATACACATGTCCATATATATATATATATATATATATATATATATATATATATATATATATATATATACACACACACACACACACACACACACACACACATATATATATATATATATATATATATATATATATATATATATATATATGTATATATATATATATATATATATATATATATATATATATATATATATATATAAGTGTGTGTGTGTGTATGGGGAGAGAGAGATAGTGAGAGACAGATATATATACCTATATCTATGTATCTATAGACATAATATATTATACATGGCATTGTGCGAGGAGCAATAGATTTGTGCTTGGATAAACTAAGTGTATGAGCATGTCCAGTCGGAGTTTTGGCTACTTATAAAATGACTCCTGTCCACATCTAGCTGTACTCCAGTCTGGGATTTTGTGTATTACACAATATGAAATTTGTCCCTGTTTCTCCACTGTTGCACTTCACTCACATTAGTTAAGATTTTTTAAAATTGTGTTATGTAATTAATATGTGACAGTGGTTAAAATAGTACAGCACAAACAGGCAGTGTGTAGAACACAAATTATTGCTATCTCTCATCCACAAAAGATGTACACTTCAAGACTACAACCACAAACACCATCACAGAAGGTGAATGCCTTAGTCCTTCAAGTCACAGAAGCTGCTTGACAGACAAGGGGCCATTCATCACACAGTCACCTGCATAAATAAGTACATTGATTATTCCTCCATTACCTAAGACATGCACTGTACAGTATGATCAGTTTCTATAGTACTGTTCTGAGACTGAGTGAAATGCTCATATACCATTGATGAGTTACTGTTACAGCAGTTGCAAAGGAACACTGCTGTGTTGGGGATGGGGGAACAATACCACATGTTCTGCTGGGATACGCAATAGTATGACTATCATTTAACCCCACTGTCTAACATCTCCCTTCAATGCTGTACCAGTAATCTGTTGCAGTAAGACTCCATGAATATTCCATGCATGAGTCCTAATGAATAGGAATGGAAACAAGTTAGTGGAATGGGTATCTGTAGTCCCATGTGGATGTCACTTCTGTCCAACTAGCCCACTATAGTTACTTGCATAATGTATCCGGTCCATACATATACTGACATATAATAATCCAGTAGACTACCATGTAGGTTATGGACTTACCCTGACTCTGTCTGATGCAAGAAGTATGCAGCTACTACATGCATAAGTACAGGATGTGTGAGTTGCCTGTCATCAATTTTAATATCTATATGTGAGTAGGAGTAAGGTGTTAGTCCCTAGGTCCCTAGATTGTCAGTGAATGTGCTATGCATTGTCTCTTAGCCAACCCAGGGCATACTCAACATGCTTACATTTGCCTGCAGGGACATTAGCAGGGGGTTCCTCCTCCGAGTCCTCCTGTCACTGTTACTGTGGTGACCTAGGCACTGGTGGAGGGCTGTATATCCTTTCCCTTTGCTGATCCTGCTGCAGCTGTTTCCAAAGATCAGATTGTATAGCATAGTACATACTGTGAATATCTGTGCATATGTGGCTGGAGTATACTGTAGGGCTCCACTAGATATATTGAGGCACAGGAACTGTGACTTCAGAAGCCCAAACGCATGCGCTATGATGTTCCTAGTTTGTGTGTGCGTGCCTCATTATGGCATTCATCTGTGGGTGTATAAACATTTCTGATGGGTGTCATCCATGATTTCAAGGCATAGCCAGCATCGCCCAGTAAATGGCCATGTGGTATGTTGTTGATGGAGTGGTGCACCTTGCAGTTAATGTAGATTGTACCCTGCTCACCAGGTGGTTGCCTTGATGTGTATATGAGTACAATTTTTGGCACCCAGCACTTCAGGGTAGTGTGCTACATAGTAGAAGTGTTGCATATTGCTGGCCCTCACCTCAGGGGTAAGGGGAAAGATATGTGCTCACTGACATGTGGAGCATAGCATCCAGAATTGGTGAAGAATCCTGGATCCAGATGCCCATGAAACCCCTATCAGGCCCCCAGTTGGTCTTTGAAAAGGCCCTGTAGTTAGTATCCTAAGGGCTACGCATGCCTTTGTTTCCACTGGGGGGGTTCCCTTCTATTAGCTTTGGCTCTGAGTTGAGGAAGGCAGAGCTCAGTGAGTTCTTGTAATATGTCCCTGTCCACCCTTTAATGCTCTACAATCTCCAGCTCATGTAGCTCCTGGAAAGTTACCCTGAGCCTGAACACTCTTCTCCTTCTTGGACTAGGTCTCTTATCATCAGCGCCAGCAGCATTGACTTCAGCATCTAGCTCATACAGATGTAGAAGACCTGCAGCAGCCACTAGCATTATCCCAGTTAAAACTCCTAAGTCTCTACTCCAATGGGCCAGAGTATTGAGGGAAAATCAGAATGTTGGGTGTATGCACATTTATACAATTCGGTTTTAGGTCCACCATGTGAGATTGGCTAATTATGATGCAGTTCACCTGGCCAGGATATAATTAACAGAATTTAAAGCCCCTACTTTAGTCCACACCATGCCAGGATGTGCCACTGTGTGCAGCATAGCTTATGCAAAAGTCAGAAATATTTATTGAAAGTATCCAGTTTTAATTGATTGCTGCCAACATACTCACTATCATATGGGTAGTCTGTCCACACGAACACGCTAAGCTATGCACTGCACAGTGCAAACACACGTGATGGGAGCAAAAAAAATCCTAAAAATAATAAGACACACCCCCTTATATCATCTATGTCCTCTGGGAATATCAACATCATGTAGGGACTTACTCAAAGTGGATATGCAGACATGGTTGTTCCTTTTAGCAATTTAGGAAGAAATCCACATCATTTTCATACATATCCATGCTGACAACCTAGATACTACATGGATCATAGCCATGTGAGCTTGTTAACAGCACGTATGCACCATTGTACAGACCCAGCACAAGGTCCTGCACTATATTTGTGAAAACCATATTAGAAATGTTATTTCTTTTTTCATTTCTGTTAAGAATGTTTGCGCACTGTGGTGCACAGCACAAACATGCTGAAATTATTAAAAAAAATATTATTAATTTTACATATTCCCTTTCCTTTTTTAGATATCTACAATGTACCTTTTCCACATATATGTATGTATGTGATCTAACATTTTGTATGGAATTATGTCCATATTTATGGACTTTTACACCCCCCCTTCTGTCTGTAGACTCCTGTACACAGAAAAATTCTGTGTATACTACGGACACTGACACAGAGTCTACACGTACACATTTCTGCTTGTTGAATCGCTCTACCCAGGTCATTTGCATAAGATTCAACTGCTTATGTGGTAATTTGCCTTCCATGGAACTTTCCCTGTTTGTGTGTGTTTGCAAGCCGCTAATCAATGCTTACTGAATCTAAAATTATCCAGGCTCATGTACGCATTGTGGTGCGGTGCGTACACAAAAAAAATTTGTGTAAGCTTTACTGAATCCTCTCCATATCTTTCCCAGGTAAATGCTGTAACTTAGAAAGGAACTAATTATCCTGAGATCTCTTACCATCCTTAAAAATATCACTTGTGTCTGCTAAACCACATCTATTACTAAAAGGCTCATAACATAAAACTGCAATATTATGAAGCCCTACAGTTTCTCTCATTTTAATTTCTCCAGGTGTTTTTTTCTAATACATAACAGGAATGGATCCCATTCCTAATGCAGGATAGGATTAGATTTCTTGAAGTTAGTATTGTTTCAGTCTTTGATGATAGCCAAGAGTGCTCTTCTCAGCAGTTGCAATATGCCTATGAGTGTCTCCCTATCATAGGATCCGAGGAGATTACTAGGCTATTGACCCAGAAGTCATTTTAAGCCCAGCTGTTTCAACCCAGTGTAATACTGCAGAGGTACTAGTCAATACCCAAGATTGCATTTAGTGATGACTGCCCATGTCCAGGAGGGTTTTGGGTGCACTCCCCAGTAAGGATTTATGGTGCCCCATCCATTCTTTCAGGTTACTCTTGAACAGTGTCATAGAGGTGCTCTGTTTCACATGAATTGGTAGTCTGTTTCAAAGACGTGGTGGTTGCTGGGAGATAAATCTGTTCCTCCAGCATGCCCTGTTAAAGTCGCAGGCAATATTTAAGTCCCTGGAATGGGTAGTCTTAGACCCATTTGATTTATGGATATGCAGTAAGTTTATTAGGTTTGGGTCTTGGGATGCTCTGTAAGCCAGGCATAAGTCTCCCCTAAGAAGTCTATATGATATGGAGTATAGTGACAGGGATTTTAGTTGGTCCGTGTAAGGCCCATTCTGGAGGCCCTTGATCTTCTTTGTTAGAAACCTCTGAGGTCTCTCTAATTGCTGTAGATGCTTTGTACGGTACATACCAAATGGGGCATTATAGTCAATTATGAGATGGATAAGTGCCGAGTATAGGGGGTTATAACTTCTTTTGATCTTGAGGCAATGCATTATCTAATCAAGTAGAAAGTTTTCCTTACAAAGGTAGACACATGGTGGTCGAAGTTAATGTCACTGTCAACCTGTGATTCCAGGTCCCTTACAACTTCATGGTTACTTAGTGTATTGTTATTTTTAATAGTGTGAAGGGACATTGTTTGTGATGAATGGAAAGATGATGCATTTCTTTGCATTCAGTTTGAGACCATGACTAATACATCAGTCCTTGGTCAGTGTGAGGCCATCCTGGAGTATACTTACATCATTTTGGGGTTCAGTAATTGCTCCTAGTTTAAAGTTGTCTGCAAACCTGGTCCGCCACAACCCTTTAGTTTTGACCTGAACTTTAGAAAAATATATACCAAGCAGTAGGCGGCCTGGCACTGACCCCTGTGGCACCCCACTGGTAACAGTTCTGCTGGTTGGTGTTGAATCACCCACTTTGATAGTGTTTGTCCTGTCTGTGAGCCAGTTGGCAACTCATCTTACAATGAAAGGGTTTACATTCAGTTTGGTAAGTTTATTGGTAATGCCTGAATGTGGGATTGTGTCAAAAGCCTTTGCCAAGTCGAGGTATGCTTTGTGCACAGTTTTGCCCTCATCAATGGCCTTGGTCACACTTTCGAAGAAATCTACCAGATTTAACAGGCAAGATCGGCCCTTCATGAAACTGAAGTGGGTCGGATCCAGGGTTTGGAGGTCAAATGTCTTTATTTTGATCTACTTCTATGTCCCAAAAAGCCACAATACTGAAGATTGGAAGATTGAGATGAGAAGGACGAAACTCAAAATTATGAGTCACTTTAATATTCCCTGGATAAGAAAATATTTGCCCAAAACAACAGTAAATCACAGCACACCATCTAAAACCCACTGAGGTGGGGGGGGGGGATACACCCCCCCACATCCCCCCAACTATATATTCCAACTGCAAGATCACACTACAGTGGAGAAAGGGCATAATTCCCTCCTATGGACAAGTGTTTACATGCCCTGGGAATACTTACGCGATTTGTGATTTTGAGTTTCATCCTTCTCATTTTGATCTTTGGTATTGTGACTTTTCAGGATAGAGAAATAGACCCCCTTTATTTAAGATGTCCATAATGATACATTCCATAGCCTTACAGATGAGACTGGTCATGCATATGGGTCGGTAATTCCCCAGGTCTGTTTCTAGTCCACCTTTGTGAGGGGGAATAACTGTAGCTGTTCTCTTTTCTGCAGGAGCAAAGCCTGGTGTTAGGTTATGATTGAAAAGGGTACTTAGTAGTGATGCTAATTCATGTTTTAGCCTGTTTAGAAGACAGCCTGGGATGTCATTTGGTCCTATAGAGGTTGTGCTCTTTGCCTTGGACAGGGCTCTTCGAGGATCTGATCTTCAGATATATAAGGTGGGGGGAGTTTCAGGGAGAGTTTGATGTAAGGTAGCAGGGGATAAGAGAGTGAAATTTTTGCCAAATCTATCTACTAGCAGGTTTGCTATCTCTGAGGGATCAGTGTATGTGATACCATTGACCACCAATTCTGCATATGCTGGGGTCCTAGCCTTTCGGTTACATACAGAGCTATAAAAGACATTATGGTTATCCTTGGCAGTACTTGCTAGGTTTTTCTCAAAGGAGCTCTTGGAGGAGTTGACAAGTTGTCTTAATTGCCTTTTAAGGCTGAGAAGGGTGCTTTTCTATTGTTGGGTCTTTGTCTTTATTTTCTTGGACAACAACTTTTTGCATTTATTGTAGTGTGTTTTGATGCTGGAAGTCCACCATGGCAGCTTGATTTTATTTGGGGCTCTGGCTTTGATTCTGTCTGGTACAGCTGAGTTTATATACTTATGCAAGTGATGTACAGGGCTTTAGTGTAAGCTTTGCCGTAGTTACCACTTTCAGCTTGGAGTGGGG